>NC_133787.1:2442976-2445476 GCF_003597395.2 Chelonoidis abingdonii | reverse complement strand
TGAACACTCAATCCTCTCGTTTATGCAGGCCATGCTCAAACCAACTGAGGGATCCATCCCCCCTACATTAGTAAATGAAGAGCTACCTACTAACACTTGTTGTTAATACAAACCCTGCAACAGAGTAATATTTCATGGGGAATCTCAGCTGTTGAAAATGTTGAAAGTGCTACTTCAAAATACAGGTAGCCGGTAACGGAAAACGTACACAATTGGGAAGTAGGGTCATTCTTCCACAGGGAACGCTGTAACTAGAACCTGCTGGGGTCTAATCCCCCTGACAGAAAATCAGACAAGACATTTTAAACAGACAAAATGGACCAATTAGATATCTAGTCTGACCCCGTTATAACGAAGGCCACAGCCTTACCACCCAGGTGCCCATGCATTGTTGCTCACTACCCACCACACCAACTGGCTAATACCTATTTACAGAAAGGCATCCAGTCTGATGGAGGACATCCAGAAATGGGAATCCACCTCTCCCTTGGTAGCTTCTTCCGATGGTTCATCACCCTGGCTGTTTAAAATCTGTGCAGCAGCAGCTGGAGCTGCTTGGTAGTCAGTGAATGTGACCCTTGTCTTTAGCTGCACAGATGGCTTCAAATGCTATTTGAGTTTGTTTCACTGCTCTTAATATCTCATTCTTTACCTTCCTCTTGTCGGCGTGTGGTCGTCAGGCCTTCAGAGCATTCCACCACTTGCAGTATGCAGGCGGTCATTCCCAGTCGGACCTGGTCACAGGATGCTGGAAGGTGATTTCTGGACACCTTACCACTTAACTGTGTGCATTTGAAGGTGAGCAGGAAACATTAGATTTCAAAGTCACTGTGATATCCCTTAGCACAAGCACTCAGCATGGAGGTGGCCCGACCTGCATAAGGAATCAGGAGCCAATGCATTAGTTCATCCATGGGTCAGTCTGTGCCAGCAAAAGGGAGGAGTGTTATTGTGCTACATGGAGAAGAATGGAAGGGTAAATGGATTCTGCATTTTTCCATGCAGTGAATTTGGTGCCGATTCACCTCTGTTTATTGCATAGACAGGCAATGGTGGTGCATACTCCCCACATAGCACCAGCAACACCACACTCAAGGGACCCACTCTAGAAAGCTGCTCCACCTGGGTCTAAAGAAGAAAGATGCAAAGCTGGATTCAGCATACAGATTTGAAACTACCTGGAACTATAGCACTCAGTCTCGCTCAGTGGCCTGATGTCACAGGGTTTTCTGGCCCATAAAATGACAAGGAGGTTAGCCTCATCTGTGCCAGAAACAGCCATTCTCAGTTTGGCCAATGAAGATGGTGGAGAGGCACTGGGGGGTTATAAAGACTAGGGAACAGCCGTTGAGTCAGGAGGCAGAAGAGGTCTCTGGGGCCAGCTGTAGAAGAGCCTCTCAGGGTATCCCAGGAAGCCTGCCTGACTTTCAAGAGCCAAAGGCCAGTGCCAGGAGGTTGAACAAGGGCTGAGGCAGCTTGGGAAGCACGCAAGGGGCTAGCTGGCAAATCTTCCTGAGCCAGAGATCCAAGCCAGAGACAGCCAGAGAGGGCCTGAAGCCCTGAGAGCAGTGGAAGGGAGGCACTTGCTAGCTCTCTAAGCTGGAGCTGAAGGCAGCAGGCCAGAGGGGGCTGAAGACTGGGAGTGAAGTGTGGTGAGGGCGCCAGAGTCACGACTGTGAACCGGGGGCAGAGTGAAGGTGGCAGGGCTCTCCTCGAGGTACTGTTATGGTTTATGTGCAGGGATGTTTGTAATAATTAACCCGTAGGGCTTATTTCTAGTGGAGAAAGGACTGTTTGGGCTATTTCTGGACTATGGTGGAGGAAACTGAGGCAGGTGTGCCTGTTCTGGCGCAGGAGGCGCTCCAGGAAGGCGCAGCCCTATCACACCTTACTTTAAAACGGAATGGTATTCTGAACCAAGTGAAATTCTGCAACCAAAGCCATCAGGGAGAAGAGCAGTTCCCAAGCAGGATAGGATCCCATGACTCTCCCACAGGCTGACAGTTCTGCCTCCCACCTTTGCCAAGCCCAAGATTCAGAGAAACTGACCCAAGAACGCACACCAGAGCAGCATGCATGCAGCGAGTGAGCACTGCCACCTAGCGCTGGGTCAGTGGCTCTGCTAGCTACACACATAAACTGAGCAATCTCTCGTGCAGGATAAAACAAAGTGGTCTCTGTATACCTGGGAGAAAGACAAGCGAAGCTGCAGCAGGCATTCAACTCATCACATCTCTTGACTGCCGATTGGTTAGGCGTGAAGGTCCACCTGGTAGGGCTTCCCGATGTGACAGTCCCACTGGATGTGATTTCTCTGGCAGCTAGGAAAAACGAAAACGAGAATGCTCACTGATTTGGCTATAGCACTTGTAGGGCAGTGACGACTCGCACAGACCCTTCCTCTCATACATGTGTCTCTCTTTCCAATCCATTGGCACCAGAGAGGGGTCCTTGGAGCAGCCCTCCTCAAGCAGGTGCATCCAGCTCTCCAACTTCCTGA
>NC_133787.1:2435054-2442951 GCF_003597395.2 Chelonoidis abingdonii | reverse complement strand
TCCTATGCCCCCAACCCCAGCCCAGAGCCTGCACCCAAACTCCGTCCCAAAGCCTGCACCCCTCACCCCCGCCTGCACACCCACTCCCTGCCCCAGCCCAGAGCCTGCACCCAGCACCCAAACTCCTTCCCAAAGCCTGCACCCCTCCTGCACCCTAATCCCCAGCCCAGGACCTGCACCCCAGACCTCCCCCCTAAGCCCCCTCCCAGAGCCTTAGGCAGGTAGGGGCGGAGTTTGTGGGGGGCGGAGCTGGAGGGTGGGTTCTGGGCACCACCAAAATTTCTACAAACTTGCCACCCATATTGGTGCCTCAGTGTCCACTATGCAGTTCTTAAGTATCTAGGTAGTGGAATAAGGATGTGTCATTGCTGCAGAGCAAGGGGCCAGTGCACCTAAATGCCTGGCACTCTGTCTCCTAGTAACTGATGGCCTGGGCCCCTTCTTCTCATCAAAAGTGCCAGCTGAAGGTGTTGGAGACAAAGAGATCAGGTGACCTACTGGCCCGGGAAAGGAACTGAGAAGAGAAGGAGGGGCTGGAGGGGGTTGGGAGTCTGGAGTTGGCTGGGGACGAGGAGTGAGGGCAGACGTGGGGGTCTGCCTCGCTGGGCCCCAGAATGGACCCGGCCGGGGGGTCCGGTTTGCAGTACCTACAAACTCTGTTTTAGATCATGTTCCTGTCATTGAATAAACCTCTGTTTTACTGGCTGGCTGAGAGTCACGTCTGACTGCAAAGTGGGGGTGCAGGACCCTGTGGCTTCCCCAGGACCCCGCTACGGTGGGCTTGCTGTGGGAAGTGCACAGAGGCGCAGAGGATGCTGAATGCTCCAAGGAGAGACCCAGAAGGTGAAGACGTGTGAGCTTCTTGCCCTGAAAAATTCTGCTCCAAGGGAGAGGACGCTCCCCAAAGTCCTGCCTGGCTTTGTGGGGAGCAGTTCCAGAGCATCGCCTGGGGACTCCATGACAGGCATTACGGCTTTATCTGGGGACAATGATGAACTGTGTGCAGGTGATGTGACCTCTGGTCCATGCCGCCTTCTCTCTCTTCTCCTGTGTCCTTCAGTACCTCTGAAGTCTCCTAGCTAGAGAATGGTGGGTGACCAGATTTTGCCCCTGGTTGGAGTCGCTGGTCTGGTATGATGAACTCTCTATGCCGCTCAAGGATCCCTAGGGATCCATAGCATAGGTGGGCACATCCATGGCTGCCCATACCAAGGTTGTACATCTTGTCTATACTGGATTTTGAGTCTCATGGGTTCCCAAGGTTGCCTCCATTCAGTGGGTGAAAAGTGTTGAGATGAAAAGAGACTTTCATCTTGATCATTATCTTCATTGCTCAATATAGGTGGGGTGATAGGCGATATCATTTGCTGTATATTAGTATGCTCAGGAGAATCGTCAGGGCTGAACGGGGGTGACTGCAATGTCTTTATGTTGTCAGAATTGCTGCAGTGCCATCAGTTTCAGTACCGTTGGTGTCGATGCTGTTGATTTAGATGGTACTGGTTGTCTGTGATGATGGCTTATGTATTGTCTTGGGTCTGTAGCTTGGTGCCAATGTACTTGTCGGTGCCAGGGATGGGGGCATGGCCACTGGTGAGGGCCTTGGCACCATGTCTCTCACTGGAGTGGTTGGTGTCATTGAGGGGGAGACATGTTTACGCCTCAACTCCTTCTCCTTGCAGTGGAGCTCGGCAGAGGTCTTGGTGTGGATGGTGCTGGAAGTGCCTGATGCCTCAACGGTGCTCACCTGTATGGAGGTCAGCACAAAGGACAGCAACCTGGTTGGAGACGCCTTCTTTTTCTGTCTCTCTCTATGTGGGGAGGTTGTGGCTCTTTCTGCGTATTTTTGGAGGACTGGGTGCTCTCCTTTGTTGAGGCTGTGCCTGGGGAGCCACCAGAAGGAGAGGTTTTCTCTCCTGTGTCAGAGGTTGGCTGAAGTGATTTTTCCATCAGGATCAGCTTTAGGCATAGGTTTCTGTCACGTCCGGTTCTCGCTTTTGGGTTGCTACAGTGAATCACTTCTGAGGAATGTGAATTCCCGGAGGCAACAGACTCAGAAGGAGTGCCCATCAGAGATGGACATTGCTTCGCAGCATGAGTCGCATCTCTAAATCCTGGGGAACCAGGCCTTTTGTAATGGGGATAGGTTTCCCGCTTCAGAAGAAGCTAACGTAAAAAAGAAAAGTTTTTTTTTTTAAACTTGTGCTAAGTAGGTACTCCGAATAAACAATCTAATTTAATTTGTTACGGTTGAGCAAAAGAAGTTGGGACACTGCCACAGAGCTCCATCTCAGGCCAAGGATGGCTGAAAAGGAACTGAGGGGGTCAGATGCGCATGCACTAGGTGAGGCACTAATGGTGCTGCAAGACGACTACTGTGCATGCGGTACCCAGACAGACACTGCTACTGAAAATCTCTGATTAACTGCGCCGGGACGCAGCAATACCTGAGGTGGAGCACCCACAGGGACTGCGTTTGAAGAGCCACCAGTTCTTCTGAGTTGTCCCTATGAAATCTCAGTTACTCACTTGAACACCCTGGTCTGAAAGAGCAAGGTCTCCTTGAACTGCACCAAGTTAGCTTCTAGCTTGAACTGGGTGTAATCAACAATGGCACTGACTCGAAGTTCTAGCTCTCGGCTGCTGTCTTCCAGAACAGTGTGGGTGGGTTCGGGGTCTGTCTCTATCACCTTCAGACAGAAACGAGAAAAACAACAGTAACCTGACTAAGCACTTGAGCCCCTCAAGCCTCCAGAGCCAGACTTTGTACTATCATCAAAACAGCGAGGGCCATTCAGACACAACCATCCTGCACTTTCCTTCTGATATCCATTCCTTCGCCACTGATTATCTAGACATAGGTGCTGGTACTACGGGTGCGGGGGGTGTTGCAGCATCCCCTGACTTGAAGTGGTTTCCATTATATCCAGGGTTTACAGCTGGGTTCAATGGCTCTCAGCACCCCCACTATACAAATTGTTCCAGTCCCCCTGGTTCTGGAGCAAACAGATAGCACCCGGATGACAGGGAGAACTGTCCGTGGGAGCACTATGAGGTGGCTGAGCCTCAACCCTGTATCTCAACAAAGGGGCTGAGGAAATGGTGTCTGCAGATCAGAGTTGGTGAAGAAGCAGAAAGGAGCCCAGGCCTGAATGACTGATATCACATCACTCCCACCCTTTGTAAATACAGCGGTCCCACCACTGCAGACACATGGGTAAAGAAGCCCATGGCTGAATGAACACAGAGACTGACTTTCCCTTTTTTCTTAGCAGTGGGTGTTTTACTCCAGATCATCAGATCAGATCACTGAATTTCCTTTCCACCCCAGGTGAGGACAAGTGTATCTGGATCAGGGTGGAGGGGAATTGATTGGTAAGGCCTGGAGGCACTGCTACTTCTTATGGATAAAGAAAAGATTTGGTTTCTAGGCCATTCAACCTTCCAAAACTTTGAAACATTCATCACCAACTGTTTTTTGGTTTGACCTGATAAAAGCTGTAAAGAGGGAGTTCTTGAAGAAAATACTTCTATGGATACCTGAGCTGACCTGCTAAAAAATAAAAAAAACAAAATATGGAGATATACCTATCTCACAGAACTGGAAGGGACCTTCAAAGGCCATTGAGTCCAGCCCCCTGCCTTCACTAAGAGAACCAAGTACTGGTTTTGCCCCAGATCCCCAAGTGGCCCCCTCAAGGATTGAACTTACAACCCTCGGTTTAGCAGGCCAATGCTCAAACCACTGAGCGATCCATCCCCCCTACATAGCTAATGAGGCTACCTGCTAACACTTGTTGTATAATACAACCCTGCACAGAGTAATGATTTCATGAGGGAAATCTCAGCTGTTGAAATGTGAAAGTGCTCACTTCAAAATACAGGTAGGGTAACGGAAACACACAATTGGGAAGTAGGGTCATTCTTCCACAGGGAACCTGTAACTAGAACCTGCTGGGTCTAATTCCCTCCTGACAGAAATCAGACTAAGACATTTTAAAGACAAAATGGACCATTAGATGATCTAGTCTGACCTCCGTTATAACGAAGGCCACAGCATTCCACCCAGGTGCCCATGCATTGTGCTCACTAGCCCACCACACCACTAGGCTAATACCTATTTACAGAAAGGCATCCAGTCTGGATTGGAGGACATCCAGAAATGGGGAATCCACCTCTTCCCTTGGTAGCTTCTTCCGATGGTTCATCACCCTGGCTGTTAAACATCTGTGCAGAGCAGCTGGAGCTGCTTGGTTAGCAGTGAATGTGACCCTGTGTCTTTAGGCTTTGCACAGATGGCTTCAAATGCTATTGAGTTTGTTTCACTTGCTCTTATAATCTCATTCTTACCTTCCTCTTTGTCGGGCGTGTGGTCGTCAGGCTCTTCAGAGCATCCACCCACTTGACAGTATGCAGGCGGTCATCCCAGTCAGGGACCTGGTCCACAGGATGCTGGAAGGTGATTCTGGACACCTTACACTTAACTGTGTGCATTTTGAAGGTGACAGGAACATTAGATTTCAAAGTCACTGTGATATCCTTAGCACACTCAGCATGGAGGTGGCCGACCTGCAAAGGATCAGAGAGCCAATGCCATTAGTTCATCCATGGTCAGTCTGTGGCCAGCAAAGGATGGAGTGTTATTGTGAGCTACATGGAGAAGAAATGGAAGGGCTAGAATGTGAGTCTGCATTTTTCCATGCAGTGAATTTGGTGCCAGATTCACCTCTGTTTATTGCTAGCCTAGGCAATGGTGGTGCATACTTCCCCACATAGACACCAGCAACAACACACTCAAGGGACCACCTCTAGAAAGCTGCTCCACCTGGGTCTAATGGAAAGAAGATGCAAAGCTGGATATCAGCATACAGATGACACCGGAACCTATAGCAACTCAGTCTCGCTCAGTGGCCTGATGTCACAGGGTTTCTGGCCCCATAAATGAAGGAGGTTCAGCTCATCTGTGCCAGAACAGCCATTCTCAGTTTGGCCAATGAAGATGGTGGAGAGGCACCTGGGGGGTTATAAAGACTAGGGACAGCCGTTGAGTCAGGAGGCCAGAGAGGTCTCTGGGGCCAGCTGTAGAGAGCCTCCTGCAGGAGGTATCCCCAGGAAGCCTGCTGACTTTCAAGAGCCAAAGCCAGTGCCAGGAGGTTGAAAAGGGCTGAGGGCTTGGGAGCCAGCAGAGGGGCTAGCTGGCAGATCTTCCTGAGCCAGAGAGCCAAGCCAGAGACAGCCAGAGAGGGCTGAAGGCTGAGAGCAGTGGAGGGAGGCACTTGCTAGCTCTCTAAGCTGGAGAGCTGAAGGCAGCAGGCCAGAGGGGGCTGAAGACTGGGAGTGAAGTGTGGTGAAGGGCGCCAGAGTCAGACTGGTGAACGGGGGCAGAGTGAAGGTGGCAGGGCTCTCCTCGAGGTACTGTTATGGTTTATGTGCAGGGGATGTTTGTAATAAATTAACCCGATAGGGCTATTTCTAGTGAGAAAGACTGTTTGGGCTATTTCTGGGGACTCTGGTGGAGGGAAACTGAGGCAGGTGTGCCTGTTCTGCTGCAGGAGGGCGCTCCAGGAAGGCGCAGCCCTATCACACCTTACTTTAAAAAGGGAATGGTCATTCTGAACCAAGTGAAATTCTGCAACCAAGAGCCCTCAGGGAGCAAGAGCAGTTTCCCAGCAGGATAGGATCCCATGACTCTCCCACGAGGGCTGACAGTTCTGCCTCCCACCTTTGCAAGCCCAAGGATTCAGAGAACTGACCCAAGACGCACACCAGAGCGCATGCATGGCAGCGAGGAGCACTGCCACCTAGCGCTGGGTCAGTGCTCTGCTAGCTACACATAACTGAGCAATCTCTCGTGCATGGGATAAAACAAAGTGGTCTCTGTATACCTGGGGAGAGAAGACAAGCGAAGCTGCAGCAGGCCATTCAAACCTCATCACATCTGCTTTGCTGCGATTGGTTATCGTGAAGGTCACCTGGTAGGGCTTCCCGATGTGACAGTCCCCAAACTGGATGTGATCTTCTCTGGCAGCTAGGAAAAACGAAAACGAGGATGCTCACTGATTTGGCTATAGCACTTGTAGGGCAGTGACGACTCGCACAGCACCCTTCCTCTCATACATGTGTCTCTCTTCCCATCCATTGGCACCAGAGAGGGGTCTTGGAGCAGCCCCTCCTCAAGCAGTGCATCCAGCTCTCCACTCTCTGAAATCAAAAGGCCTCCACAATACATTACAGGCTGAAACACACCTTTCCACTTGGCGGACATATGCTCAGGTGTCCTGTGTAACAGAGACACAAACCCAGCTGTAGAGAGGGCACAATAAGTAGGGCCCTCCCAAATTCACTGTCCATTTTGATCCATTTCATGGCAGAGGGTTTTAAAATTGGTCAATTTCACAATTTCAGATGTTTACTTCAACAGCAGCAGGCTCAATCCAAAATCCTGATTTACCTTCTAAAAACCTCAAAGGGGCCAAATTATTCTCAACAGTGCCTCTTACCCTCCACTCTGTCCTCCTCCAGCTGCCCCTCTGCATTCTCCTCGTTGCTCTCGGCTACCAGCCCATGGATGTTATCCAGTGTGATATCGTCTTGGTAGCCCTCTCCCACCATCTGAATGCAGGTTTCCTCATACTGATTGTCCACCACTGACAGATGGATCTTCCCTTCCACCCGCTGGGCCAGGCTGGGTTTGAAAAGCACATCAAACTCAGCCGACTCACCATTCTGCAGGATTAGGGAAGCTGTGTGGGGTTTCCTTCCTGCAAAGGAATGGAGTGTTTGGGCTGGAAATCAGATCTGAGAGTTGCAGACATACAGAAGGAAACATTCCTAAGAGGTTTGAACAGGAAAACCAGCTTAAGCATGTCTGTCTCCAAATCCTTGTTCTCCTGGAGGGAGGAGGTCTCACGACAGACTCACTCCATACTGCAGGCTCTGTGAGTATGTCTTTGCTGCAGAGTTAACTTGGGCTCTTACTCAGATGCTGGTTCCAACCTGACTCCCATCCACACACAAAACCCTCCTCACTCCATCTAGTGTGATGGTGCTTTCAAACACGGCTAGCTGGTCTGTCCATGGTTATCGGCTACAGGTGAGGCACTGCTTTCTCTCAGGCTGGTAACTCATCTACTCTGCAGCAAGTACTCAGGTTAAACCATTTGAGTGCTGGTAATCCTCAAATGCCTTCCCACAATTGCCCTGTGTGCCCAGGACAAATTCTCCCACAATTCACTGGGAAAGAATCACAGAGCAGCTCAACACACTGTGGCACAAAGATCCATGGGAAGTGCCTCAGAAGTCCCGGTGTCTGCAGCACCCTTGAGGACCCAGTAACTCAGGCAGCACTTTCTGGCCTGGCTGCTCACTCCTGGGCTAGGCTACTCTTGGGGCTCAGACCCAGATGCCAATCACCTGAAGACATCCCCTACAAGAGCTGCTGGAATTCTTCACTCCTGCCAGGCTCACTGCATTTACCTTCTCTGCCCGATTCATCCCCCTCACTCTGAGCCACATAGAGGCAGTGAGTGGTAGGCCTGGATTTCAGTGAGAAAACTCCATAATCATCCAGCAGGTCAATCATCACCTGGAGAAAGAAAAACACAAAGCATGGCAACATGGGCTAGGATACAGGGCAGCAAGTGGAGTCATCGAACATTACTGATGTTCCAGAGAACCAAACACTCATTGCTTTCACTGTTAGACTGTATTAGAATGTAACCAAACAGACAAGTATCAGAGGGGTAGCCATGTTAGTCTGGATCTGTAAAAGCAGCAGAGAATCCTGTGGCACCTTATAGACTAACAGATGTTTTGGAGCATGAGCTTTCATGGGTGAATACCCACTTCGTCAGATGCATGTAGTGGAAATTTCCAGGGGCAGGTATATGTATGCAAG
>NC_133787.1:2310995-2433464 GCF_003597395.2 Chelonoidis abingdonii | reverse complement strand
ATATACCTGCCCCTGGAAATTTCCACTACATGCATCTGACGAAGTGGGTATTCACCCACGAAAGCTCATGCTCCAAAACATCTGTTAGTCTATAAGGTGCCACAGGATTCTTTGCTGCTTTAATCAAACAGAACAGACTATACTCCTCTGAAACTGAACAGACTATTGTTAGAATTCAGCTGAATACAATAGAATGCAATTAGAAGGTAATCAAATAGAACAGATTGTAATTAGAAAGTATTAAAAGGTAACTACAGAATAGAATTAAAATAGAATTCATTTGAATACTTTCTAATTACAAGGAAGGAGAATAGCATGTAGTTATAGTGTAACAGCATGTAATTAAACAGAATAGAATGTAACTGAGTAGAATGGAATTAGAACATAACGGAAGGTAATTAGAAGGTAATCATATAGAATAGAATGTAATTAGACAGTATTAAAATGTAATCATGTAGAGCAGAATGGAATTAGAATGTAACAGACACATTCTCATAATTAGAACCAAACAGTGAAGAGGAAAACACGTTTTCTTCTGATATTGTTAAGTAAGAATGACAAATTGGTCAGAAAATCACACGCCTCCAAGGGCGAGTAAGTGAAAGTCAGTCAGTTGCTCTCTTGGCTGACTGACACTCATTTCAGGGTATGTCTACACAGAAAACTTCAAAACGCTGCCCCGGGAACACTCCCGTGGCAGCACTTTGACGTGCAAGTGTGGTTGTGCACGAGTGCTGGGAGAGAGCTGGGAGACAGCTCTCCCAGCGCTCCTGGCAATCCACTTCCACGAGGGGATTAACTCTGAGCACTGGGCTTGGAGTCTGTCTACACTAGCGCTTTAAAGCGCTCAGACTCGCTGTGCTCAAGGGGGTGATTTTTCACATCCCTGAGTCAGCAAGTTAGAGCGCTATAAAATGTAAGTCCGTAGCGGTTTCTTAAGGCACAGAAAGGAGAGCTGGTACAGAGGGCCATAATATCAGACTGGAGAAGACAGTGAAGAAGTTACTGGAAAGGAGACAAAAATGAACAATCGAAAGCTTTCCCCTTTGGAATTGTTCGATAGAATCTGATAGAAAATAGGAGCTTTTCTGTTGGTCTCCAGAAGCATCCTATGGAGTTCAATAGAGAATTATAGCCTTACTATGGAATTCTATAGGATGGTTCAAAACACACGCAGAAAGGATCTCATTCTCTATTTGATGCCATGGAGTTTTAATGTGCTTTCTAGACATCCCTACTGGCTTCATTTGTATTAAGTTCTATAAGGCTTGTTCATAACAGGAGGAGAATTTGCTTCAGTTCCATCTTTTAAGCTTTTGCCTAGCAAGTTATTACCTGGACGGGTATCATGCCACTGTTCTTAAGGACAAAAGGGAGTTTCTCCGATCGCTCTAGCAAGAGCCTCTTGAAGAGGAGCAGTGGGTTCCCTCTTTTGTTGCGGAGGACAGGGCGCAAGATGGTCACTCGGGGGAAGTTCCCATCCCCGGTGATATCAAATGTTAAATTTCGTGATTTAGCGACCAAGCTGCAGGGAGTAGGAAAAAATCATTGTTCCAGGCACATGCCTGCTATGTACACAGAGGACAGGAAAGCCCACCCCCAGGAAGCAGTGGGTTAAATTACCTTGGCAGTCCATCAATGAAAGCCTCAAAAACGCACTGGTAGCTCTGCATCGTCTGTGGGGTGAAAGTCACTGTAGCAAAGGCATGGGAACGGCTGGGGACGCACATCCGAACGGGATCCACCTCGAAGATGTCGTTAATGCGGGCAGCAGCCTTAGGGAAACCCAGACAGCAGGGGTGGCTGTGAAATACCCCTCCCATAGCCACAGCCAGTGGAATTCACACACACAAAACACACACAGTGTAAGAGCCACAGGGGCAAGACTCTTCCCTCAGCTGTCAGGAGGTTGTCCACTCCTGTCACAGGAAGGGATGTCAAACAGCAGGTTTCTTGACTTAACAAATGTGCTGTCAGGATCAGAAAAACCACATCCTATTCCAAGTGGTGGGAATAGTGGGGTATTTGAGACAACAGTGTGCGATAACTGAAGGCAAGGGCCCACCGCTGCAGCACAGCAGACAGTTCTTTGTATGGCTGTATTAGTCACTCAGCTAACTCCACACTTCAGTGCCCAGATTATGTATTGCTTATCAGACCCTTTGTGTCTATGGTGAATCTCACTAGCCACCAGACTAAAGGAGGGAAAGCTGTCCAGCTCAAGAGGAGGCAAAGAGATCAAAAGGTGCTGAAACCAACCCAGACTGGCTTTATGCCGGGGCAGACCAACACATCAGGGCCATTCCTCTGGGTCTGATTTTGTCAAGGGTCAGGATCGACTTCAGGAAGGGGCTTGTCACAGTGTGGGATGCTGGCAAGTCTGGCAGTGCAAGGGGGGATAATTAGGGTTTCTTATCACAAAACCGTTTGCTGGGTTCTTCTGACTGGCTGCTGTGAGGAATGGGGTCTCTATGTCACCCCATGGGAGAGAGGGGACATTTCTCTCTAGGACTCCTTGGGGACTGCATTCTTCTTCCTCCCAGGAGGTGGTTACTAATCAGATCCATATCTTTTCAGATCCCATGTGATCAGTGCTCAGCTTCCCCTATCTCATTCCAGGCACTGCCAGCACTGAGCTGCACAGAGGCTTCACTGTGGATCTGACAGCATGGATAAGCATGGGCAGCAGTCTAACACTGCTGGGCAGGGGTAGGAGTGACATTCTATTCCCCTGCACTGCTCCAGACCAGGCAAGGCTGAGACACACATCTCAGAAACCCTGCATGAAGCTCCAACTTGCTTGTGGGGCCTCCAGTGGATGGTCCCACACCTGTCCCTTCAGCTCTTATTCTGACCTTGCTGGAGACAGGCTTGACCGCGAGTACCACATCACAAGGAATTCTGCCCATATTGGCGATCTTGAACCGAGCTGTTGCCTGGTGCCCAACGAGGACATTACTGAAGATGAATTTGTTCTCATCTGATACAAACACCCCACCGCCTTCCACTGTCTGCAGGATCTGGTAAAGGTTGATGTTGCTGCAGATCCAATGTTCCTCAAAAATGGACCCGATGTCATCAACCACAAAGGCTGAGGGAAGAGAGACAAGACAGCTGAGACAGTGTCTTCTCTTCTGCCTGAGAAACATAGGCCTAGTTTGTCTTAGAAGCAACTCTACCGACTTCAGTGGCATTAATGCAGGATGAACTTGACTCCAGAATCCTTTTTGCACCGTCAGGGTAATGGCACACCCCTGAGTTGTCAGCAATTTGTATTGAACCTCAGACCTCTGGATCTTAAGGCATGTGCTCTATCACCTGCATTTGTCTACCCTGCATCCACTCAGAATGGCACTCTGTCCCACACAGTGGTGGCTGGGCCACTCTGAGAGGGGTCAATGAGGCCACTACAGTCTGAGCCAACATTTATTTCCAGCTCTAGCAGCTCAGCCTTTCAGAATCAGAGAGCCCAGGTTCAATTCCCACTGCCAATAATGCCCCCAGGGGGGTGGTGTTACACCAGTGGCAAAGTTAACAAAGACCAGCTTTCCAGGCTGTATTCCTGTACGGAAGGGCCTTCATGCAGGACAAGACTATGAGGAAGAGAGAACATTCGTTGTACACAGAAATGGAAACTCACATCACAGGTACATCTCTGTGCTTTCCCTGCTGTCATGGCTCTATGGGCAACCTGGCACTGCACTGTCCCATAAACAGGTCTGATCTGGTCCTTGAGATTAGCATGATGCATTCTTCTACTACCCCAGGGTAGAACTGCTCCCTAACGCCCTTGCCCTATTTACAGCGGGTCATACCCTGAAGCCCTTATCTGTTGCTTTGACTTGGATACATTTTGCTCGAGTGAGGATGGAGCACAGCTGAAGCACACACTTCAGGGTTTGGCAGGAGAATCTATTCCTCAGGCCAACTCTTTCCTCATGATCCCTCATGGCAAAAGAGCAACAACAACTGGGGAATGGCAAAGCAGATATGCTGCAGGCCTCTCCGTCAGCCTATCCAGCCCTTCCAGATGCCAGCCTCTCTCTTGGGAAGGAAGGGGATAGAAGGCCCAATCCAAAGCCCATGGAAGTCAGTGAGAAACTTTCCACTGACTTCAGCTGGGCTTGGATCAGGCCCACAAGGAGCTGTGCAAGCCCGTGCTAAGAAACGCTATCTACTCAGCTTCTGCTGGAGCTCTGTATTGGCGACTGTTGCGACACCAGGCTTTGAAAGGGTTACCCAAGCTGGGGGCAGTGCAGAGAAGGAGGCTGAAAGATTTGACCTGTGGAGTTTGGAAGAGTAGGAATGTTCAGTCTAGAGAAAGGGAGGCCAAGAGGTGCCTCAACAGCTGTGGACGAGACCAATGGGGAACGGAGAATGTTCGTTCTCTCTAGTCACCCAGGACTGAGCCAGAAGCAAGCAGTGGAAAACACAGTGAAACATTAGGAAACACCTGATACCTCTGTGACAGCTAAATAACTGTACAGGCTGTCAGGGGTCACTGTCCCTTCTCCTTACTGCCCTGGTGGATCAGATCGTTGGTTTGTCAGCTTCTACCTCCTACCTCCAGCTGATGCCTCAAAAGAAAACGGTCCTCCCTGCTCCATACAACACATCTAGGTTGGACACTAGCGAGGGGGAATGGCTTCCTGAGCCTGCCTGCAGTGATCAGTTTACACTCTGAAGCATGAGAGTTGGTTACCTACTATCCCATAATGTGCTGCCAACTCCAGCAAAGATTGGAGGCAGGCAGTGGAGATTTTCAAGATAAGCCATCTTCTCTCTCAAGGGGGGTGTCAGGGATAATGCAACCCCACTTCACATGCTCCTTGGGGAAGAGGGAGTGGACGCAGTGATTCAGCCAATGGCTGTATGGAACACGTCTATACCTGGTAGGCATGACTCAGCAATCAAGGTGTATGGGATGCCTCCCGGATTATCGTCAGGGTCCCTGTCGGTGATGTCAATGGCCAGGTATTCCTCACACTTTCCCACTGGCTCTGCTAAACAATCAACTGTGATGATCTGCTGGCCTCCTGCAGGGATGGATCCAAATCCAGGATACACTGTGAACATACCTAGAGTGAAGCGAGCCTGCAGAAGAATCCAGGGAAAGCCTGCCTCAGATATCCTGACAGTTATTTTTGCAGATACAGACTAACATGGCTGCTACTCCGAGTCCCAGGAGAGGAGCATACCATTCCCTTCATTTCTCCTGCTTCCCTACAGCCAGTCATTACCACTGCACATTCCCTGGGGCTGCTAGGACATGGAATCAACTCTCAGTACTCCAACAGCCTCCTAAAGATGATGCACAAGGCATTGGGGTCTCAGTTTAATGGTCGTGTCATGTGCACACAGCCAACTTCAGGAACCTACCTCAGTCCCCCTGCCCTGGGCAGTAGGGGAAGCACCCGGAAACCTGCTGGTCAGCGTAAGAGTGATGCTGACAACTGTAGAAGAAGCAGCATCTGATCCTCCCTAGTCAAAGGAAGGGGCATTGGGAAGTAAAGGGAGGGGAAAAGAGCAAGGATCCTGATTTCTGGTGGGGAGCAAAACAAAAAGGAGAAATAGCATCCTGGAAAAGTAGGAGGGAGAAATGAGAGTAGAAAGGTTGAGGAAAAGAAAGGGGAAAGTACGTGAGAAAGAAAATCACCCAGAGAAAGAATATCAGCTCTGGAGCAGACATACCATAAATGACAACAGCACATCCTCTGATCTAGCTGCCCAGTCAGGGTCACCCCTGGGGGAGCGGAAGAACTCAGATTGGAGAAGGGCCCTAGCAGACACTGCAGCAGATGTGAGGAGCGGCGTGGAACATGCACCCACCTGCGCAACAAGGTTGATGTCCTTCTGAAGAGATTCCGTGCGCTTGCTTTGTTTGCCAACAGGAGGGATTTTGCTTAAGGTCTCGCTGTCACGGGAACGGGAGTGCTTGATGTGAGATGGTCTGGAAGAAATCAGCAGAAATACATCACGCTGGGGTCTCCACTGTGTCCAATCCCCTCCTGGCTTTGACTGTCCCAGAGCTGGGACTGCCCTAGGAAGGGGCACACCCATTCTGAGCAAGTGCCAAATTTAATACACACACGAGCATGCCTAGCTGAAGGCCATTAATAACACTGACCACATATGCAATCTCTCATCCATAAACCCCAGCACTTTACAAAGAAGGACACTCATAAGCCCTATCTCTTCACAGCACTTGTCATCAGCAGAGCTCAAAGTGCTTTACAATGGAGGTCAGTGTCATCACCCCCATTTTATAGATGGGGAAATTGAGGCCCAGAGTCATCAGCATTAGCTGGTGCTTTCTCTTACCCCTTTTTCGGTGGGATGGGCAGATCTCGTATAAGCTTGCCGATGAAGTACTTGAAATCAAGAGCACCTTTGTTCTCCAGAGTGAAGGTGCAGGTCTTACGGGTGCTGTTCATCATGGAGCCAAAGTTGACGAGCGGGGCAGGGGAAATGCTGTACTTGGTGAACAAAGAATTCACTGACACTTTCACTGGAATGCTGGCAATGGTCTCGCCTCCTTCACAGACATTGGGCTCGATCACCTGGGCAGAGGAGGGTGGATCGGCAAGTGGAGTTTAGAGGACTCTTCTGGTCTGTCTCATAAATCCACAGAGTTGCTGCCTACAGCCTGGGAGCCATGGCACACTTAGCCAAGCACTCCCTCCAACCCCCGGCTTATGTCAGTTCCCTCGTGACTTGAAGGCCTTTGTCATTCCTAAGATTACCCGTGCAAAGCCTTGGCAGAAGTCCCTAGGAGCTTTCAGAGATTCACAGATTCCAAGGCCAGAAAGGACCACTGGGGTCACGTTGCCTGACCTGTGCAGCACAGACCAGAGAACTTCCCCCCAGTAATCCCTAGAGCAGAGCTTTGAGAAGAACAGTCAGTCTTGACTTAATGATCACTGACAGAGAATCCACAACAACCCTTGGTAAATTGTTCCAATGGTTAATTACCCTCCCTGTTAAAAATGTACGACTTATTTCCAGTCCGAATTTGTTTAGCTTCAACTTCCAGCCACTGGATCACGTTAGACCTTTTGTCTGCAGAGCCCATTATCAAATATTTGTTCCCTGGGTAGATACTTATGGTCTGTGATCACGTCACCCTCAACCTTTTCTTTGTTAAACTAAATCGATTGAGCTCTTTTAGTCTCTCGCTATAAGGCAGGTTTTCTAATGCTTTAAGCATTCTCATGGCTCTTCTCTGAATCCTCTCTAATTTACCAACATCCTTCTTGAGTTGTGGGCACCAGAACTGGACACAGGATTCCAGCAGTGGTTGCACCAATGCCAAATACAGAGGTAAAATAACCTCTCTAATCCAATTTGAGATTCCTCTGTTCATGCATCCCAGGATCACATTAGCTCTTTTGGGCAGACCGCTACATTGGGAGCTCATGTTCAGCTGATTATAAACCATCCCCAAATCTTTTTCAGGGTCGCGGCTTTCCAGGGTAGAATCCCCCATCCTATAAATATGACCTACATTCTTTGTTCCTAAATTAATACATTTAGTTGTATTAAAATTCTATTTTTCCTTGCACCCAGCCTACCAAGCAACCTAGATCACTTCTCAATCAGTGACCTGACCTCTTCTCCACTTTCCACTTACCCAATTTTTGTGTCATCTGCAAACTTCATCAGTGATGATTTTATGTTCTCTTCCAGGTCACTGATAAAATGTTAAATAGCACAGAGCCAAGAACTGATCACTGCAGGGACCCACTGCAAGCACATCCACTTGATGATGATTCTCCATTTGCAATTACATTTTGAGATCTATAACCTAGCCAGTTTGAATCCACTGATTGTATGCTAGGTTCATTTTATATCATTCTAGTTTCCCCACCGCCAACACTCTTGCACTATTTCCCACTGGAGAACGCTTGACGTGGAGTCCCTGGATATGAACTTTCTTACAGTCAGCCATCCTGAACCATCCTTCTTACAGAAACCTATGATGGAGCAGCTGCGAATGCCTCTCTACTCCAGTGACCGGATCAGTACCATTCCTTGCAGTGGCTCCTGCTGAAAGGGACTTAAGAGTCAAATCTTCTACGCTCCTGCATTATTCTTCTTATAGGGACTTCTTGGCTAGGAAAGGCTAAACCTGGAGCGGCCTTGAGCTTTTTCAAGGTCAGGCTCCTTAATTCCAATCCTAGGAGAAGCAAAGCCTGGAGAAGCCAGGACTGCTGGCTCTTTAAATACCTATTCCAAAGCTAGAGGTGGATGCTCAACCCTGGTTCGGGAACATCATGACAAATACATGGATGGTAGCACTGGATCCCTCAGTTAACCAGTGCATCCTCACTTGTGTGTGACTAGGAATATACACAGCACACAGGGTGCCATCAGCTAGCAGTCGTAGCCATCACAGCTTGGCCTATGCCAATGTCTTTACAAACATCTCACCTGGCAGTACAGGATAGGCTTATCTTCAATTTTCATTTCCTTCTTGGAGCGAAAGGTGATTTGGATCTGAGTGGGGCGGTCAACAGCGGCTAAAGTCCCCTTCTGGGGCTGGATGCTGAAGACAGAGTTCAAATTTGGCATGTTGGCATCAGGGCATTCTAGAGTGAAGCTGAGGGATGGAGACAAAACAAAGACTCCAGTTCAGTTAAGGATGCTAGAGCCAGTCACATAGCCAGGAAGCCCAGTTAAGAGCCTCTGCACAAACACTTAGGAATGTGAAAAGAGCCATTAAGATCTCACTCAGCTTTGTTCAAGAGATTCCAGATGGAAATTAAAATTGTGGACTATAGCTTGATTTACTTCCAAGGCCAGATTTTCAAAGGGTCTGAGTTTTCTGTATGCACCTGTCTGTGCATGTAATCTGCATTTTCATGCCTAACTCCCTCATCTATAGGATGCAGAATGTGCCCATCCTTTGCAAAATAGAAGTTGGTTAAAATAAAAAACCTGACCCTTGTGATGGGGCGTAACAGACCCTCTGAGGCCCCCTGCTGGAGGCCTCATGGCCTGACACATCCTGCCCCCAAAAGGGCAGTGGAGAGAATTCTCCAAGCTGCCTAGAGTGGCTAGGGCAGGGGTAGGCAACCTATGGCACAGGTGCCGAAGGCAGCATGTGAGCTGATTTTCAGTGGCACCTCACACTGCTGGGTCCTGGCCACCGGTCTGGGGGGCTCTGCATTTTAATTTAATTTTAAATGAAGCTTCTTAAACATTTTAAAAACCTTATTTACTTTACGTACAAATAACTAGTTTAGCTTAATATTAGACTTATAGAAGCACACCACATCCACTATAAAATGTTCTACACACTGTATCACACGGGCACGCGAAACCTTAAATAGAGCGACTAACATAAGACGGCACACGCGCACCCTCTGAAGGCCAGATCCCTGCTCTAGATCATTAATGAAATTGAACCAAACCAGCCCCAGGATCGACCCTTGGGAGGCACTCTGCTTGAAACAATACCCAACAGTACATTAGGAGCCGTTGATTCAATACCATCTGAGCCAACCACACGATACTAGCCAGCTTTCTATCACCTACCTAACATCAGTCCATTTCCATCCCCAGCCCATAGCTTCTTCTCAACTTTGCCCGGACCAGACACTCGTGGGGAGACCTGTATCAAAAGCTGCTAAACGTAGAGGATATAACAACATCCACTGCTTCCTCCTCATCCACAGAACCCCGTTAGCTCCTCATAGCAAGGCAATAGGTTAATCAGGCATGACTTGCCTGGTGAATCCATGCTGGACTGTTCCTGATCCACTTTCCCTCTCCTCTAACTGCTTCAGAATTGATCCTTGAGGACCTGCCTCCATGATTTTTCCAGGCTGAGGTGGACCTGACTGGTCTGTAGTTCCCTGGATCCTCCTCCCCTTTCTGAAGATGGGCAACTACATTAGCCTTTTTCTAGTCACCCGGGACCCTTCCATTGCCATGAGTTTTAAGATATGGCCTAATGGCTCCATACACATTCCCATCTGTCACCTCTTTAGCATCCCTCGGACATGCAGCCATCCTGGCCCTCCATGACTCTGTGCTCCGTCAGCTTTTTAAAGAGTCCGAACACTTCTCTCTCCACAGCAGCCTTGGTCCTCCCTCTCCCCATGCTGTGCTGCCCATCGCAGAGTTCTCTGGAGCCTGACTGTCTTCGTGACAGAATCCCCCAGACTGGGCAGCCGGGCTGAGCAGCGGCCGCCGCCAGGACGCCGGCGGTGGGACCCACCTGGCGGACGCGAACCCTCCGGCCCGCAGACAGGCGAGATGCGCCTCAGTAAAGTATATACTGGACATGAACCTTCTAATAATTAATGAAGACTTGGAGCACATCACTCCTCAAGCCCGATACAGGAAAGCACCTCTTGTGGCACCTTAGAGACTAACACAATTTTATATGTGAATATGAAGCGTTACGCGAGGCACCACTTCATCGCGCTGCATAGACTGCAAACATACACGCCAATGGAAGAAATAATCTTATAACATACTAGAGAACATGAAAACGGTGGAGCTACAATAAATATGTAAGAGGCCAAATCAACTGAGATGCAGCTATCATCAGCCATGAGAAAAAAAACTTTCTCAGTGATATCAATGATGTGGCCCATAGAAGATGTGAGGGTACTTTAACATGGAGGAAATTACATTCAATAGTGTATATGACCCATACTTAACTCCATGTTCACAGTATCTTCACACCTTCTAGCATCTGTATTACTCACTTCAAAATTTTTTCTTATCCATGCTGATGATAGCTCATTCATGAATCTGGCCTCATTAAGTGTTTAGGCTACTACCACCTTTTTCATGTTCCTGTAATGTGATTAATAATATCTTCCTGCTGTATGTTCCAGTCTATGCAGCAGAAGAAGTGGGCTGTAGCCCACAAAAGCTTATGCTCAAATAAATTTGTTAGTCTCTAAGGTGCCACAAGTACTCCTGTTCTTTTTGCAGATATAGACTAACAAGCTGCTACTCTGAAACACGTCTCAAAGGTTGCTGAACCCTGGGGCCATGGCTACACTGGTGCTTTACAGTGCTGCAACTTTCGTGCTCAGGGGTGTGAAAAAAACACCCCCCTGAGCGCTGCAAGATACAGCGCTGTAAAGCCTCAGTGTAAACAGTGCTGCTTTGAAGTTGCAAGTGTAGCCATACCCTGGGCTAGGGTGACCAGGTATCCCAATTTTATAGGGACAGTCCTGATATTTGAGGCTTTATCTTATATAGGTGTCAATTACCCCCCACCCCATCCCAATTTCTCACCCTTGCTATCTAGTCACGCTAAGAGTGGCTGCGTGGGGCACAGCAAATCAGGGCCCAGCAGCCTAGTATAAGAAGAGCTGCAGGCCAGAGGGAGCTCAGTTCCTTGTTGGAGCTGTAGAAGCATGGATGAGGTGTGGCCGGCTGATGGAGCTGCAGAACCCCAGACAGGGGAGCGCTGCCAGAATCTGGAGCAAGCAAGGAGGAGCCCTGAAGTGGTTGCTGGGACTCCATTAGGACAAGGCCCTGAGGTAAGGATGAAGGCACTGTGGGGAAAAGGCCCAGGGAATTAGAGCAGTGGTGTGACATAGTTAAGGGACACAGCAGATGGCTGCGATTTATAGGGTCCCTGGGCTGGGACCCTGAGTAGTGGGTGGGCCCAAGTCCCCTCCACTGCCCATTAGCCACTGGGGGAAGTGGCCTGGACACTGAGGCACCCCGGGGGGGGGGGGCGGGGGAACTGAACTGTAGTGCCCAGCAGGAGAGCTGCAGCCAGAAGGCCTGAGAGAGAGAGTGCAGGCACATTCACTCACCACTGAAATCTGCAAATAAATCACAGCCATGCCCACTGGGGAATGATTTACATTTTGTTGTGTTTCTTCCTCAGTTGTCACGCTGTGTAACATACAATTGTTGGTGTGCTGAATATTTGAAAGTGGTGACTTCTGAGCTTTGCTACTTACGCTGATTGTGATCTAGCCATACCAGGAAGAGGTTATAGCAAGGGGAATAACGGAACGAAGACTGGACTGATGGGGACATCGAATGCTTAGACATCACACAGCTGAAATAGTTAGTAGTTTACCTGTATCCAATCTCATATTTTCCTTTGTTCTTCAGCGACACCATTTGCCGAGCTTCATCCAATACTCTAATGACCCCGAAATCCAAACCACCATCTGTACCTGAAGAGAAAGCCACACGTGGGAGGAGAGATGGTGATGAATACTCAGGTCTTGCATGAAACATCCCTGTAAATCACAAGATTTCAATCTCCAGAAAGTCAAAGTCCTCCAGAGAAAGTCTTCTCAAAATTCGCCCCGGCATGCTTCACTGCACTTTTTGTTATGCGGAGAAGAACTGCCTGGCTTAGTGCTAAACATTGTGTTCATTTCCTTGCAGTGCTACATGCCTAAAAGTATATGTCCTCTCCAGTCTGTGAGCGGTGCAGTCTTGCCACTTGCTTGCTTAGATAGCCTACATGTCAGAAAGCTGGAAATGTTTTTGTATGGGCTTATTGCTATGGTTTCCAACTCAACACATGAAATAAATTGCATACAAAAGCTACTTTAACAGAAGGTTAAGGTGAACTCAAGCACTCAAAAGTTAGGAAATGCCAGAATTAGGGTGACCTTAATGCATCCCCTTGGTGTGTATATATCATACTAAAGTCTATAATGACATGATCACTGACTATTTGTTCTACTGGATGCTTGCCTCGTTCAGTTACACATCTGGACCCTGTGCCTAATGAGGGCAACCTTAGTTCTTCCTACTGATCCAGCCAGGCCATCCTGAGTGTGGGGGACAAAGACTGACCTCTAGGGAAGCTGATGTCCAGAGCAACGTCATAGGACTCGGCAAGGATTTGGATGTTTTCGTACTGAACAATCCCCAGGATGTTTTCCACGTCTGAAACCTTAGGCAACAAGAAACAGCTGTCAGCACATCTCTGATCTCT
Source organism: Chelonoidis abingdonii (assembly GCF_003597395.2). Lineage (NCBI taxonomy): Eukaryota > Metazoa > Chordata > Testudines > Testudinidae > Chelonoidis > Chelonoidis abingdonii. Next base: position 2,420,527 of record NC_133787.1, on the reverse strand, counting down.
GCTGACGAACATAACATGAGTTCTTCATACTGCCAACGGCACCCACCTCCTTCTTTGCCATCAGATTCCAGCATCAGCAGCAATCCAGCTGCAAGGCATTTCCTATCCTGCTAACCTCCTGGGCTGTCCAAAAAGGATTCTGCTGCTGTGTGAAACATCAGCCTAGTTCTCCACCCTTCCAGCATGAGACACTCACTACTGATGATGCTGTTTATGGTTACCAGCATAGTTTGCAATAAAAGATGTTCCTAACAACCCCCAGCCAAGCTCACGCCGAGGCAGTCTTTCTGAATATCAGCCCAGCCGCAATGTAGGAGGTAGGAAAGGGACGCCTGCATTGTGCCTTTTCCTGTGATTTGTTGCTATTTAAATTTCAAAACCAAGCTTGTTTCCAGCAGGGCCCTGCACTGGGATTCTCTGGCAGGGAAGTGGCAGAGGCTGTGCAGGAACCCTAGAGTGACTCCTGATGTGTCCAGTGGCACTAGCCAATGCCAAATGGAGTGCACCATGTCAGCAACCCTGAATCAGCCCAGTCACTGCTCCCTTGACCTGAACCAACCTGCCTTGCAGGGGGCGGGGGGGGATTGGATTTGTCGTTGGATGGCTCTATCATCTAGGCTTTAGCCCCAGATGACTGGTGGGAACTGGGGCTGCCCCAGACTGAGAGGGAGAGTTGCACAGGGCCGGCCCTGTTGGAGGGAGAGGCCGGACTCCGGTCCAGCTGGGCTAGCCCACTGTCAGACTCAGATGTTCCAGGATACGCTGGAATATTTTGATTCAAATAAAGAAAAGTGACAGAAACATGGACAAAAATAGCCATCTGTCCAGCTTCCTGCAGGTGCTGCCTGCCCAGCCCATAACACCTCGCTTACCCAGCAGGGCCTCAGATACAAGACTTCTGCCTCACTGCTTACTTCATCTCCAGGATCCTGCCCTTCTACAAGCTGGTCCCTTGGAGAAAGGCCACAGGCCAGAGCTGCGGTGGGGAGGGGAGCGAGAGAAGTGCTCCTTGCAGGTAGGTTGCTGTGTTATTCACAACACCTGCTCACCACCCCCCCACCCATCTCACCTGCCATTGGTGGTAACTGCCAAGTACAAACCTTAGTGCCAAGCCTCACCAATGCCCTCCAAGGAGTCGGAAGGCAGGGCTACTGGGTTCATAGGTGCTGGGGAGGGAAGGGTCTGCCTCACCTCCAGTCGGATGACCTTCTTAATGTTGAGAGGTTTCGTAGCCTTAAAATGCAGCTGCAGGCAGTACTCTGAGCGGGGACCGATGATGCCCTGGTCTTGTGAGACAGAGAAATCATCTCCCAAGTTCTCCAGGCCACTGAGCCGCCAGGCTACGGGCATCGGGGAGGTGTTTCTCAGGAAAAGCATCTTGGCGTCCTTTCTAAAAGGAGAGGAAGACACTCAGCTGTTGTTGCCAAAGCAGCCATTTTAGCATTGCATTTGAATGGGGCCCAGGCCGATCCAGTCTCCTATGGCCTCTTAAGTCACAGAGATCCAGCTGGACCCACAAGGTTTAATCATATTCAGTTCTTTCTTACTTTGCGTGTGCCAGAATCTTAAATTCAAGTTTTGGGGAGAATCACAGAGTTTTAGTTACAATGAACACAAGCAAAATAAGAACTTAAGTGGAAGGAACAGCTAGGAACAGGTGCACCAGGAAGTATTCATCAGTATTCATGGGAGGACAGTGAATGAGAAGGATTGATGCAAACATTTGGATCCTAGGCATGTGAATGGGAGGTCACCATTTGTGTTCTACGTTGTAGACAGTAGCCTACGTATACATAATCCTGCCTCAGCATGGGAGGATGGATTAAATGACCTCTCAAGGTCCCTTCCACCCCTATATTTCTATGATTTCTCTGTCTGTTTTACTGTGACATTTAATCACTTGAACCTGTGGAATTTAGAGCTAGAAGCTTAAAATAAGGACTCGTTCAACCGTAGGAAGGTGGAGGGGCAGATTAGCTGAGGAGACGTGGGATGACAAGTTGCATTCAATGAGTCAACATGCTCCAGTCCTGGCTGGTGAGCAGGAAAACAGCCCTGCCTCCGGGGTGTAAAGGAGACAGAACGGAGCCCAACTGCTTGCTTTCTGGTCTGTGGGTACGTCCAGACTACCCGCTGTATTGGTTTATCAGGGATCGATATGTCGCGTCTCATCTAGACGCGATATATCGATCCCCGAATGCGCTCCTGTCGACTCTGGAACTCCACCAGCACGAACGGCGGTAGCGGAGTTGACAGGGGGAGCCGCGGACATCAATCCCGCGCTGTGAGGACGAGAGGTAAATCGATGTAAGATACTTTGACTTCAGCTACGCTATTCACGTAGCTGAAGTTGCGTATCTTAGATCGACCCCCCCCCAAATGTAGACGAGCCCATTAGATGCTGCAAGCCTAGAGGTGGAGTGTGAGAAGGTGGAGGAGCTGAGCACTGAGCTACAGAAACCCAGACAAGCAAAGATGAGTCCCTTCTGTTTCCCGTGACATGCGTCTCGCTGGAGGAAGGGTGCTAAAGGACAGGAAACCGGCAGGAGCACTGCAGTCTCACTGGAAAATATGGGGCTAAAACACAGGAGTAATCCCTTGGGAGCTGCAGCATGAAGCATATTGGTGCAGCCAATGCATAGATTTGTGAAAAGCCCCAATATCGCCGACTGCTTAAAGAGTCCAGCCCAAAGAACAGGGTAATAATTTGGGGCCTAAACATGGGTGTAGTTCGGGGAGTGCAGTGGGGCACATGCCACTGCCCACCATTTCTGCGAGCATCGAGCTGCACCCCATCCCACAGGCCAAGCAGAGCAAGCCGGGCAGCCTGGCCAGAGTGGGGAGCAGGATGGAGCACATTCTCCAGGTTGCTACCTTGATGCCTCCTGGGTCCTATTGTTCACCTGTTTCCTGTACAACCATGGTGGGGACGACAGACTGGGAGGAGGGGGATGAAGAGAAGAGGCAGTGAGGAAGAGGGGGATAGGGTAAGAGAATGAGAAGGAGATGTGGGAGTAGGGGGAAGGGGATGAGGTGGGGAGGGAAAGGGAGATTGGAGGGGAAGAGAAGGAGATATGGGAATGGTGTGGCGCGCAGGGGAGCGGGGGGGAGCCCGGCATGTGGCATCCCCTCAGCTGCAGCAACAGCCCCGTCTGGGAGTCACTAGAGTAGCCGCAGCAGCTGGTGCCAGAGTGGCTGCAGTTCCCATGCTCAGGTCACCACAGCAGACAGCAGCAGCTGGGGCTCCCCCATTAAGCTGGCCTGGCCTGTCCCCCCGTCCTGGAACGTGCAGCCCAGGTAGCACTCCAGGAGAGGGGAGAGAACCAGTGAGCCAGGGAACAGGCTTCAGCATGTGCGCCCGCGCTTTGGCCCTCCAGTACAGCGTCAAATTAGGCAGTAATGGCAGGCAGGGTGTGGTGAAGAGCCCTCACCATGAGCACACAGCTACAGTGCAGTGGGGAGGTGTGGTTCCCAGACACATGCTAGCTCTGCTCTAGCTACTGCCTGACTCCAACCCTGCCCAACCCCCTGGGTGACCAGTTCCTGCTGCCCCAGCCACACTGCTGGATTCAGCATGCTAGCTTGAGGAGAGCTAGAGCATGGGTGTCCACCAGTGCTGGGAATTATGCCTCCCAGCTGCAGTGTACACATACCTGGAGTGAATGAGGAAAGAAACTGGAGATAAAAGGCAAGCCCTTGAATCAAAACAAGCAACTCGGAAAAAGCAAACAAGGTCTGGCCTGAAGAGCAGGCTCCAGACTATGTTCTGACCGCCCTTCGGAATCCCAACCTGTGCAGCAGCAGCTTCTCAAAATGCAACTGCTTGCGGTCGAGCTCCAGTTCGGGACGCACCCCGTGGCAGCAGATTCTGAAGACCACTGGCTCTGGATTCTCTTTAATGCAGCAGACGATGCTGTCATCAAATATGCCAGGTGCGGTGGGGTATGCCCATATGCTCAACTCCTGGCACGGCACCCCAGAGAGAAGGAGAGAGAGAACAGGGCATTCATTCAGAGGGGAAAACAGCTCCCAAACCTCTTGAGACTGCGATACCTGTTTGTCTCCTACCTGCTTCTCATTGGGTTTCAGCGTCATAGTGGGAGGATCCAAGAGGTATGTATTTGCCTTGATGTCATGCTGGAAGCAGAAAAACACTTCCGCTTCCAAAGGGGATGCGTTGAGGATGGTTATCTTCTCAGAGTTGTTGGGGTATCGGAGGGCCTTGTATCTGCAAATGAAACATACTGTAGAAGAGACAGTGGGCCCAAGAAAGTGCTGCACCTTCGCCCTTTCTTATGCCACAGATACAGCACCTCCTTTCATGCACCTGTACATGTACCAAACCCTGTTTTAAAAGCATTCTTATAAAATAGCCCCCTCGTGATCATCATTGGTATAAGGAACATTATAGAACTGAGGATTACTTCCTTGTAACCGAGTGCTGCGAGTGACCCCTGCAGCGTTACGCTAATGGGATCAATTGACTCTGAAGAGGCCACTCGCAGGAGAAGTGCCAAAAATCGATCTGGGTTGTGGCTTTTTTGTTTGTTTGTTTGTTTCTTTATGAGGAATTAATAAGATCTGACAGGCTTTTAAAAATAGTTTAAAACTAGTCCACTTTTTCTGCTTGGTTTTCACCTGAGAAATACCAGGAGATTTCCTTGTATTCCCTGTTTTGCTGGATATTTCAGGTGTGTGTTCGCAACTTAACTGAAAGGGTGGGAGAGGAAATGCTGAATCCTAGAGAAAGGCATCCTTTCCCCCAAAGTATGCAATAGGCTTTGGCATTAAATGGTTAAAGAAACAAAAGAGAAGCACAGCATGTTAAAATAATCGCACTAAAAGTCCACTCTGGCTCTCGCTTGCTTAGCTATCAATGCCAAGGGACAACAGAACACCACTAGTTCTCCAGTCATCCCTAGAGTTCCTAAGCAGAACAGAACTGACTTTAATGTCAAAACCAACAACAACACAGCATTCATCACCCTCCCCGCCTAGTAACAGCAACAACTAAAACCTTGTAGCTCTTCTTTCTGGAATGTCGTGTTGCTTATAGCCTCTCGGGCTGAGGATGCACAGCACTGGCAGAACAGCCAAGTGGGCACGTGCTCTACTGACGTAACAATGTTGGCAGCAAAAGTAAAACTTTCTAGCATAGCTATAACCTCCAAAACAAACCACCATCAACACCACAGGGCGGGAAGCCAATGTTCATTTCTCAGTAGGTCCCCTTTCGAAAAAGAAAGGTGCTTGTTTAAAAAAAGAAAAAAAGCCTCCAACACTGTGGGCCAAATCTGACATGCTGACTAATCACATTGTTGATGCCCAGTAATGTGCGGCTGTTACAACACCCCCAGCTCTTGCACAGAACTTCCTATCAGTAGATCTCAAAGTGCTTTACAAAGGGAGTCAGTGTATCCCCATTACACTGATGTAGAACCCCAGGCCCAGAGAGGAGAAGTGATTTGCCCACAGTCACTCAGCAAAGCAGTGTCAGAACTGGGAAAAGAACCCTGGTCTCCTGAGTGCCGGCCCTGTGTGCTACCTACTAGGTCACACTACCTCCCTGTGCTCTCGCTGGAGCCTGGAGCTGCTTTGCCTGAGTTAGGATTTGGCCCACAGACAGGAGTCTCTCATTATAAAACATGTGCACGCCTTGCTGAGTAACCAAGGGAGCTCATGGATGTCCTCCTTCTTCTGTTCCCCATTCCTCTCTTTGTGTCCGTCTCTGACTCTTGTCCGTGCCCACCTGGATTTAGACTGCAAGCCCTTGGGGGCAGGGGCAGGGGCAGCATCTCCTCTAGTTACCAAGCATTGCCTAGCACTCTTTGGGCCATTCAAAATAATAAGGCGTCATTCATAACATGCAGCAGCGCTAGGATTCTAGACTCTTGCTCCTTTTGTTGGTACCTGTCTCTCGACTTTCCACAGAGCAAGGGGCCGAAGTGAAACACCCCCGAGCTCATCACGTACTGTTTGAAGATAATGTCGTCAGGCTTCGCACTCTTCCTCCGGTGGGGAAATACCACCCTATAGCAGAGAAGCAGAGTAGCATGAGGAGCTGCAGGAGCTAACAAGCCTGTAGCTAGAGGTAGCCAGATACATTTAGGTGAAACATTCTTGTCTTAATTTGCTGAAGCAATGAAATCAAAACATCGTGTGGTTTCCTGCCAACTTACCCACCCAACTCCTCAGCAGCCCTGGCTTCCACATGGCCTGCCCCAGAGCTGAGTCTTCATTCTTTGTCACCAAGAATTTGATTTTCAGTTCAAATCAGAACAAAATCAAACTTCAAGCTAGCAAAAATCCTCCACAGAAGAGACTTCCCAGGTCTCCTGTAACCCTTAGTGCCTTCAGGAAGAGCAGAATCAAGCCCAGCATCCTGTGCTCAGGCACAGCAGATGATATTAAACCTTCTATCCTCCCTCCCTGCCATACCAGCACAAGGCCAAGCCTCTTTCCTGCTCCAGTTCTATCCCGCATCTCGCTGAGAAGAGACATTGCACTTTTCCCATGCAACAAGTATGGTTACTAACTGACACTGCCTGGAGGCTCACGCTCAGTGTACTCAACCCAGAAAGCAGACTCTTTCCCGTGCAAACGTGACCATAATCCACCACTTGCCCCATGCGAGGTTCATCCATTCCTGTACAGTAAAACTCTCCCATCTTTGTGTTTCTGTTCCCTGCCTCTGTGCCCCAAGTACTCAGCTGGCGATTGAGATTCATCAGAAGTGATGTGGAAAGAGTGGTGCAGATTGGATTCCCTTGAACTTCATCTAAGCAGGAGACCAGTTACAATATGGGTGTGCCCTGAAGCTGGGAGAACATGGTTAAAAGGGGAGTGTAGGAAGCAGCTAGAGAAGAAGGCTAGTTAGGACAGTGGTTAAACTGACTAGGGCCTCAGAGATGTGGGCACAACTCTAGACTCTGCCGTTGACTTCCCTATGTAAAATGGGGCAATGACAATGCCCTACTTCACATGCATGTTGTGAGGATAGATCCATCAGAGAATGTGAGGTGCCCAGATACTGGAAGGGTCACATAAGTAGCTACTTGTTTTCCCCGAACCATATTTAAAGCCCAGACAGCTCCAGGCTTCAGCCCTGTAATGTGGATGTGTTTGGGTCTCACCTACCCCCGACTCAGTTACTCTCAGACTCCATGACTCACACCGCTCACCGACAGGCCAGGGAGCCGGAACGCAGTGTGAATTAAAGCTGGGGTGTCCCACTTGAACTTGCCTATTCTCTTCCCCTCCAGTTTTGTGCTTTACTTCCTACTCTCCTGCCTTCTGGCCCCTTGAGATGTGAGTTACAACAACGAAGAGGACGTCTCCGCTGCAGGGGGTGTGTGACATACGCGAGCTAACCAGCTCAGGTACTGTGGCAGTGGTCACCTGAGTGATCACCCAGGGCCCTGGGTGAGCTGCCACAGCTTCCCACTGTCAGAGTCTAGAGAGGGAGGCTGGAAGGTGGTGTCAGATTCAGCAGCTCAGGCTCCCTCTAGCCCTCAGAAGAGCAGCCCAGCAGCTTTACCAGGCATGCAGGTACTGACCTGGGGTCCTGGCTGATGGTAGGGTAAGTGCAGGTGCCTCTGCAGTAAAGCTGGTACTGCCGGCGCGTGCCGAGGATCTCGAAGTTCAGGGTCTGATCAAACTGCCCTGCCACGGTGGAGGAGAAGTGTATCTTTATGACAACCTCTCCGTTAGCAGGCACCGTCCAGCGGAAGCTGCTCAGCCTAGCGGTGAGAGAGAACACTTTATGTGGGTCAGACACCCAACAGGACAAGACTGAGAAAGCTGGGGCAACTTGTAGAACATAAAATCCCAGGAACCCTGCCAGATGGGCTTCTGGGTCAGGACCTGGCACGCAACAAGAATGTAGACACTCCAGCATCTCGCCTGTTAGAGCAGAAGATGGCACCGTATGTGTGACTGCGGTACTGGATTCCTACCATGTGCTCTACATGCACAGTCTCTGAAGCCTAGCCAGAGCCTGCTGCTAGTGCAGAGCGTGGCTGCTCCCCTGCTCAGCGCCAGTAGCTCAGGGGAGTCCATTATACCAGTGGTTCTCTGACAATGGCTTCCTCTTTGCTTCCGAGAGAAATTCAAGGGGTTCACTTTGAATACTGATCCCTGTGAGGCTTGGATGAGAGGCCATCTCTTCCCATGACCCACTGGAGGCCTGGCATTCTCAGCAGAGGGCCCTCGGGACCTTAGCAATTTGCTGTCACAGCCAGTCTGACAGTCTGCATTGGCTGATCTACAGGGTATGCCACAAGGTCCATCTTCTCTGAGGCACTGCCCTGACGGGCGGGAGCTGGGCAGGTTGGCAGCAGGTGAAGAATAGTTGTTTTCAGGATCTTGGTTTATTTCAGAAGAGCCAAGGGAGAAGACTGTATTAACCCCAGGACTTCTGATAAACCTTCCCAACACATGCAGGAAGAATGCACCTGCACTGGAGCAGAGTCTGGTGCTGGCCCTTTGTCCCCAGGAAGGGAAATTCCCAGTCAACAGGAGATTCCATCTGAACAGCAGTGTCGCTGAGGGTGATCTGCTCTGAGGAGGAGCTGGGAGGAGGCACTGTCTGTGCTGAGTATAGGGAGTGAGCCTGCTTGCCTGCACATATGGGGCAGCCTCGTCACTGGCATGGGAGTGAAGAGATTTTACTCTTTCTGCACCTGTCACAGCTAAGGCGGGAGCAACAGACCGATCCAGCATGAGAATGAGACATACACAGAGTAGGGCTGCCAACTTCTTACTCACACAAAACTGAACAGCCTCTCCCTGCCTCTGCTCATGCCATCCGCCCCTCCCTCTGCCCACCGTCAGGGGCTTGGGGTATGGGATGGGCTGAAAGCTCCAACTGGGGGTGCTGATTCTCGGGTGGGGCCAGAAATGAGGGGTTCAGGGTGCAGGCGGGGGCCCCGGGCTGAGACCAAGGGGTTCAGAGGGCAGAGGGGGATCAGGGCTGGGGCAAGGGGTAGGGACATGGGAGGGGGGCAGGGGTGCAGGCTTCAGGCAGTGCTTACCTCAAGCAGCTCCTGGAAGCAGCGGCATGTCTCTGCTCCAGCTCCTACATGGAGGTGCGGTCAGGCGGCTCTGTTTGCTGCCCCATCTGCAGGTTCCCAGCCCTTGTATGCTGTGTTGGGGCAGGGGCAGCATGTGGAGTCCCCTGGCTGCACCTACGCATAGGTGCGAGAGAGGGACATGCCGCTGTTTCCAGGAGCTGTGTGGAGCCAGGGCAGGCAGGGAGCCTGCCTTAGCCCCACTGTGCCGCCGATCGGACTTTTAATGGTCTGATCAGCAGTGCTGACCAGAGCTGCCAGGGTCTATTTTTGACTGGGCGTTCCGGTCAAAAACCAGACACTTGGCTACCCTAATAAAGAGCCCTAAGCACCTCCTTGCTACATGGAATCATCCACTGTCTCCGTTAAGCAGCACCCACTGCTGTTCAGTGTGCCTGGGAGAGATGTCCTGAGCGAGCAGAGTGGCCTGGTGGGACCCCTAAAAATCCCCACGGCAGAAGGAACATCACCAGTCTCTATGGCTCGTACTAATCAGGCTCCCTGCTAGAATGCATCAGACTAAGCTGCTTGGTAGCTCACCTGAGGATCTTTTCTTGGGACTGTTCCCCAATCAAGTTGCTTTGATCCAGCTCTGACAGCGGTGCCAGTGCTCCGGGGCCTGGCCCCTGAAGACCCTTCTTGCGGCCTGTGCTGCGCTTATCCTTCTGAGCCTCACGGCTGGGCTCCGCTTTGTCCTTCTTCAGTCTGCCTCTGGTTGGGGTGATCTGTTCTTCCTGCAACCCAGTGCGAGGGCAGGAAAAGACAGTCAGAAATAGCTCAGGAGACCCCAGAGGAGGGGCAGCAAAGTACTCTACCAAGGTGCATTAGTGCCTAGCCAAGAGCAACGGCACTGAGATGAAAGAAAAGCCAAGAACGAAGGCAAAGGTCTTCTTTGTGACCACTCATGTTTAAGCAGCAGCAGTCCATGGTTAGGGTCACTGTGTGCTTAGCCCTACATCCCTGAGATAAGGCCTCCAGCATGTTCAACAGACAGATAACAAGTAATGAGCATCCACCCTACACCGGATTAATGGCTTCTTTTTGCGTAGGGTTTAGATCCTTTGTTGTTGTTTTTTATTTCATCAAGGAAACCTCTCCTTGTGAAATGTCTGTACAATTCTAACCCAGGAGTGACGCCAGGGTTTTTGGTGCCCTAGGCGGGGGTCCTTCCGTGTTCCTAGTCATTGGTGGCAATTCTGCGGCGGGAGGGGGGTCCTCCGCAGAATTGCCACCGACAACCCAGAGCGCGGAAGGACCCCCCCGCCGCCAAATTGCTGCTGAGGGTGGCAGAATGCCACCCTCCCAAATCCTAGTGCCCTAGGCAACTGCCTAGGTCACCTAAATGGAAGCGCCGGCCCTGTTCTAACCACAACAATGAAGTTGGTTAGTTTGTTGCTTTTCATGCTTTATAATAGTCTTTCAAAGGCTTTTCTTCCCCTTCCACCTTTTCCCCTTCTTTGCTGATTGACATTGATTTCCCCCCTGTGCTTTGAATTGAGCTGCAATGAAAATGGGTCTTTATTTAAAGGAAAATTGGAAAGAGGGTGTTTTTTTAAAGTCAGCTAAGGCCCAAGTTCAGGTTCACGAGCCAGCACTAACCCTCAAAGCAAAGAAGGGAGCTGTGGTTCTTTAGAAGTTAGCAATGTCAGGGTCAGTGGGTAGGAAACAGCATGGCTAACATCTTCACAAACATGCACATCCAACTGTGATTCTAATCTGTACGCACAATGACCATGACTCTGCAGGGGATCAGGAAAACTGCCTGTGTAGCTGACCGGTTGGAAGTGCCAAGGCTCAGCTGGGTGTGAAGTCATGGTAACTGTGTGCGCAAATCAGGTGCACAAGCACTCACACCTTTCAGAAAATGTAGGCCTTAAGGTTTACTATTATTTATTACCACAACACACATGACTCCAGTCAGGGAGCAGGACCCCATTGTGCAGTGCACGGAGTATGGTTAGAGGCTGATGTCAGTCCAAATCTTCCTAGACACAGGGACATGTCATGTCTCTGCTGCTAATTTTATTTTATGGTCAGGCCTTGCAGCTCACCAGCCTGATCATTCCCATCACCATGGGACCTTCTGCAAAGCAACATTTCCACTTAGTCCTGTACCTTCACCACAGGGACAGCAACAGAAGCGTCTGCACTGCCCTCTGCATCCTTCTTTTCCTCATCCATATTTGTATCTTCAGGCACAACAAAGGTGAAGTGCTTGAGGGCTTCTCCTGCCACATGAGCCATCCGCTTCTCTGGGTAGGGAATCACGGAGAAAAAGGCAGTCGGAGGGATGGGTGGCCCTGAGGGACCGAGCCCCAAGCCGTCCAGGATCTAAGCATGAGAGAAAACCTTTCCTTAATGCCTCATTCATCATTAATAAGGCTGCGAGTCTTTCACAGAGGTCACGGAAGTTATGGATTCCGTGACTTTCTGGGACCTGTGTGATTTCTGCACTGGTCCATGCAGCTGATCCCAGGGTCGCCTCAGCTGTTCAGGTGGCCCCAGGCAGCTGGTCCCGGGTGCTGCCCTGGAGCAGCGGTCCAGGAGCAGCAGCAGTGCCCCTGTCCAGCAGCAGCAGAGGTGGGGCCCCGAACCATCCCCAACCCAAAGGAGTAGTGACGGGGCCCTGAGCTGCCCCGCACCCTGGGGCACCAGCGATGGGACCCCAGGTCACCCCCCGCCCTGAGCAGCAGCGGCGGCATGCCAGAGGTCCTCCCGCCCCTTCAAACCAGCAGCCATGGGAGCCCCTTCCAGAGCACCTAAGGTTTAGTCAGGTGTGTTAATATAGTACAAGTCATGGACAGATCAGGGCCAGGACTTTTTGTTTATTGTCTGTGCATGACTTTTATGAAAAATACCCGTGATTAAATCATAGCCTTAATCATTAACCTCCAAGCCTTTCCTCTACAGAGAGGAATGGAGTGATAAACTGCCACCCAGGAGACAGGTGTGATAGTGGGTTGCTACATTAGTGTAGTGGAAAAGCCCCAGAGCATGGCCAGCCTGTGGAAATCCTTCCTGCACGACTCCAGGAAGAAATCTTTCACATAGTCAGTTGCCAGGGAAGTTACAGATGTCAGCACTGTGGCCCCATGATCCACCTGGCTCTTGTGCCATTTGCAGCTAACTCTGTGGTGCTGATAATTCCATCAGAAAGGAGGAGCCAGGATGGCAGGACCAGAGAAGAGGAGAGGAGAGAAAAGAGACACACACAAAGGAAAGAGGATGGCAGGAGAATGAAAAAGGAGGAATAGGAAGAGGAGGACAAGAAAATGAAAGTGGAAGAACAAAGACGGAGATAATACTGGATAACACCACTCAGCACTTATTCAGCCTGAGGTGCTTCTCAGATATGCAGCGCTGAACCTTTATTAACAGTGGGAATCATCACCCCCAGTTTACAGCGGGGGAAACCGAGGCAGAAAGAGGCTATGTGATTTGCCCAATCCTGTGAGGTGCTGAGCTCCCTCAACTCCTACCACCTCTCAGCAGGTGCTCAGAATGGAGCCCCCAGCTGCAGAGCCTGGAGCGAACGTATGTAACAAATAGCCATACCTTAGAGCTTTGCCACTGCAACCCTAGGCTGAGCGCGCTCCGGAACCCAGTAACATCTGCTCTTGCTCACCATGGACAGTGCTTTTACCTGCTCTACTTCTGGCAGCTTGCCACTCTCCAAGATCCTCTTTCCACTGGTGTCCTCTGAGTTCAGTACATGGAAGTCCAAGCATGGCACCCCCACATCTTTCTTTCCATCCTGGTCTTTGTCTGCGGCTTCTGCCCCTTCTCCCTCCAGCCCAGACACCTTAGAGTCCTCCAGGGCCTTTAGCTTTTCCAGGCGCTCCTTCTCGGCTCTCTCCTTTTCCAGCCGCTCTCTCTCAGCTCTCTCCTTCTCCAGCCTTTCCTGGCGCTCCCTTTCCCTGTCCTTCCGGCCCTTGCGGCCAGACGGAGCCTGACGCTGATCTTCGGCTTCATGCTGGGTCTCCTCAAGGCCTGGGGGCGGCAGTTGGACACCCTGCACCCGGTCCCAGAGTGACAAAATCTGGACAATTTCCCTCTGTGCGGCCTCATAGACTTTAAACCTCTGTGTCAAGTTCTTCTCACTGTCACTTACCACCTCCTTTTCCGTTTCCTCCTGCTCCGGGATTGGGGGTGGCATCGGCCCTGGCGGCAGGACGTCTGGCAGAACGAGTTTGCTCCGCTTTTTCTTGTCCTCCTTGTCATATGCCACAGAATCTGGACGCTCTCTCACAGACACTTTCCTCTCCACCCCTTCGTTCAGCTTGAGGTCTGACCTATTGACAGTGGAGATACTGGCACCCTATACGGTCAGGATTATGGAAAAGGAAGGGAACATTTTTCAGTACTAACTCATAGCTTGTAAGATTATATTTGTATGACTTTACTGTGCTGGGCACTGCACAGACACAGAACAGAGATGGGCCTTGTCCCAAAGAGATTTCAATCTAGCTTATTTGATACAGAACCTTCCCACAACAAGTGTGCAAGGGCTATTCCATCCCTGCACAATTATGTCCTCAACGTCTCTTAACGGGAAGGCTACTGCGTTCTCCTGAGACTGAGTTTGAGATGCCAGCAATGTGGGGAGTGGTTTGGACAAGCCCAGGTTTCAGACAAAATTACTCTCTCCTGCAGGAGACTTCAATGAAGTCAGTGGGACGGGTGTGTGCCCTGCACCTCTGACAATCGGGCCCTAGTGAATGTACAAACCTGGCAGCATACCCTGAATGTAAAGTGATTCTGGCCCTCTCAGTCTATGGCGGGAAGCTGAGGGCTGTTCAGTGCTTCCAGCCCAAAGCTGTATGAATCTATGGCTTGCCACAAAGAGCAGATCAGATGTCACCATGCAAAATGAGAAGAAAGGTCAACTCCAACATACTAGGGACTAAAAGCACATGCACTTTCTAGGTCAAAACCAACCAGTGCAATTGCCCCTGGAAATGAACTAGAGGTCAGTGTGGTCTATAGAGACCAGGTGTCCTATGCTGAGCGAGCACAGAGCTGTGCATGAGCTGAAGTTTCCCAACAGCCTTCAAGAACAGACCCTTGTAAAATATTCATCACTAGCTACTGATTCCCTGGCCTAGCAAATTACATGAGATACAAGCTGCTATGGTGCTGGCTTGTGTCCCATGACAGGGTCAGTGCAGAGGTGGTCTTAAACACCTTTATTAGCAGAACCACATACCTGTTTGCCTCCCAGCTGGCTTTTCTTTCCCAAGGCCTCATCTTTGTCTTTTCCAGACTCCCTCTTCCACCGTTTGGTTTTCTTCCTCATCTCTTCTTCCTCTCGCAAGCGCTCCAGTTCCTGCTGGTGCCTCTTTTCCTCAAGCTCTCGAGCCAACTTCTCCAGCTCCCTTCAGCAAAGTAGACAGAAAACTCACTCAGCATAAACTCTCAGCTCTGCTGCAGCCCTGGGAAATCTATGCTCTTAGAACACCAGTCTGAGCTTGAGGCCTTGCTCCATAGTTCTCAGGCCAAAAGGGACCATCAGATCATCTAGTCTCACCTCCTGTAGTCTGCAGAGCTTCCAGGTCAATAATGCAGCCATTCACTTGGAAGCCCACACAATATATAACTGAGCTCACATCAATTTAAAAACAAACACATTGATTTTTCTTCTTTTTGGGGAAACAAAATTTGGCCTCAACTGAGGAAAGCACTCAAGTATGTACCTAACTTTAAGCATGACCGTAAGTCCCACTGACTTAAATGGGACTTAAATACATGCTTAAAGTTAAGCATATGCATAAGCGCTCCTACTGAATAAGGATGATTACCTGAATCAGAACCTAATTCTCTATCTCACACCCCTTTGGCTACAGTTAATATTTATGGCCAGTGCCACTATGCATATTAAGTCAATGAGAGGGGTACTATGAAAATAGCAGTGTAAGAACTTATCTACTATGAAAATAACAGCAAAACTGAGCCAGTGTAGTTCATATGTGATTTTCAAGGAATAGGAGGAGTTTCTGTGTCTCTAGAAGAGTTACAGTTGACTTTTCAGTGTTGTCCTTAATTTAGGGTTGTTAAAGCACAATAATATGCAGTTTTATCCAACACTTCTCAAAGTGCTTTACACAGGAAGGGCAGTATCATTATCCCCATTTTACAGATGGAGAAACCAAGGCACAGAGAGGGAAAGTCACTTGCCAAGGTCATCCAGCAGCAGAGCCAAGACTAGAACTCAGGTCTCCTAAGTCCCAAGCCAGCACACTATCCTCTGGCCACCAACCTACACAATGGGTACAAGCAGGAGAGCCATTTGGTCCTTACGAGTTTCCTACTATGTGAGAACTGAGGCTCCATCATCTCCTGGGAGCTACTCCTCCCACTTCCTGAACTGCTGAGGAGAAACAGAACTTCCTGCTGCAGCTTCTGAGCTATTCTTCCCACCATCCCACCCACCCACGCTCAGAACCACGACTCCTGCTTGATAAAACCAGACAAATCCACTGAAAAGTGGGTAGTGCCAGTGCCTGGTGCAGGAAAAGAAACAACAGACAAGCCCAGAAGTGTCCCATGTGGAGGGTGGAACAGCACTCCCAGGCAGCTATCCAGGGACAGTTCACGCACCTCTTTTTCCGCTCCCGTAGCGCTTGGAGCAGTTCATTATCAAACTGAATTTTCTGCTCCTCAGTGAGAGCGTCGTACTCTTCCTCATCCATCTCCTGGAGACGAGCCTTTTCCCTCGCAATGGCGTCTTTCTGTTCCTGTTCTGTCATGCAGCCAAACAGAGAAATGCACCGGCTGAAATCATAGCTCGGCGCTCAGGACAGGCCTTCCCCTGGTGCCAGCTTGTGCAAAGGTGTGTGTCCCTGCTCCGATTAGCAGGCACTGAGTTAGGTGCTGGGGGGGAAGGCAGGGGGCCTCATACGTCTACACTGAAATGTAAGCCCAGAGCTCGAACTCAGGCTTTACCCCCCGTCCGTCCACACGCAAATCACGCTAAACTAGGGCTCAGACCCAGACTCCCAGGACCACATGGGGATCGAGGGTCTGAGCCTGAGTCAAGCTGGGACCCAGGGTTCAAGCCCTCTTGCTTTGCAGCACAGATGCAGCCTCACTGGAATTGTTCTTTGGGAATCTGCCAATAGCATCCCACAATCCCATGGGCCAACTCTCTGTGACCTCTGGACTGTCAAGTTTCCCAGACAGCACCATGAGCAAAGGGCTCGAGTGACCACGTTTTGGGAGAGCGCTAGGAAGTCTGGGAGATGGGGGCTGGACTGGAGCCCACATAATGCAGTGTAGAGGCCCAGGGTTCAACAGTTCCTAGCCTGGGGTTACACATTGGTGTAGCTGCTCAAGCTCTAGGTTAACACACCCTGGGTCTGCTGACTTGAATTCTGCCAGCCCCGGGCTTGCATTGCAGTGTAGACAGATCCTGTGAGTCCTACAATGCCAGCCCCACTGTATTTTGTGCATTGTGAAGCTGGATCCTGGGGCAGCTTTGGCTCTAAAACTACAGGTGCTACGGGAGAGAAGGCAGCAGGTTCTACCCATATAACTATGTGAATTGGATGTCCCATGATACCTAGCCTCAGCAGGAACCCAAAGAATCCACAGGAGAGTCAGATTTACTTGATGACCCTGATGCAAGCTGCATAGCTACCCCAAAAACAGAGCCAGAACTCAGATTCGTCCCAGGCACCTGGACTGTGTCGATCTCTTCCATGAGAATTTCTCTTCCCCATTCCAACTGCCAGTGTCCTTCGCACACTAGGGGGCTCTGAGTATACGCCCCTAAAAACAGCTCCCCTGTTAGGCTTAGCAGCCCTTTGACTCCTGGAAGTCAGTCCACCTACACCCTGTTTCCCTGCCAGTCTCTCTGCCAGGCCTGGGCTGCTCCGCCCACTCGCTGCCTGGCAGTGACTGCCCAGCATCTGCCACCAGGACAGCCTTTCACCGGTGAAGCTAGATTTTTTCTTTTAAACAAAGCTGTATCCCTTCTGTGTCTCTGCCCAAGGATAAAAACCCTTTCAAGTGCTATTTAAAAACATGTGACTACAGGTGTGAAAAGCTGCAGTAACTCCTGTGAAATGACCAAAAAGAGGGATCCTAGTGGTTAGCTGCCTGCATAGGGTGATAGGCACTCTAGAAATTAGGACTGGTCAAAAAATTTCTGTTGAAACTGTTCTTCAATGGAAAACTGGGTTTAGGACTAACCAAAACATTCTGAGAAAAGTGTCTGCTTTCTGCAGGCAATGTCAATTTTTGTCAAAAACCCAAATGCCCAAACATGGAAATATTTCAGTTTGTATATTCTGCCACAGTGCTTCATGGGAGTTGTAGCTTGGTTACCTTGTGTCCCCATTTGCCTTTAAGGGACAGGATCCTGAATTGGACTGCATCTCCCATTAGGCACCACATCCAGAGATACCCGCGATGCACTGCCTCTCATCTCCAAAAGGAGAGATTGTGATGCATCATGGGAGATGAAGTCTGACAGGGACCCTGGCCTATAAACGAGAACAGGAGCACAAGACACCTGAGCTACAACTCCAATGAGGCTCCACAGTAACAATTCCAAATTGAAATATTCTGGTATCTGAATTTTCACCCCACAAAAAATCAAAATTTTCTATTGAAAATGCAGATGAAATTGTTTTTTTTTGTTTTGGTAAAAATTTTCTGAGGTGGAAAAATCCCCCCAGTTTTCTGACAGCTGGTATTAGAAATGCCCAGACAGACACACAGACACGCAGAGGTGTGAGTGTTAGGGGGTTCAAAGAAGAATCCTCCTCACCTTCCTGCTCTTTCTTGGCCTTCTCCCTAGCCTTCATGGCAGCATAATCCTGGAACAGGTTCACCATGTAGATGTAACGCCGGTTGTTGATTGCTTTGAGCAGGCAAAGGAGAGCAGAAGGCATATTGCGGGCAAAGAGTGTCTCTAGTCCATCAAACACCACTCCCCGATAGCAGTCACTCAGCTGTGAATGTGGAACACAAAGGGCATAAATCCATCCTAATGAGTACACAGTACTCTCATCAGCAAATAAAACTGCTCTGACGTAAAAACATATTAGCAAGCGCTATCCCCAATTATCTGAAATAGTCACAGATTCCAAGGCCTAAAAGGACCACTCTGATCACCTCCTCTGACCACCTGCACAGCACAGGCCAGAGAAGCTCACCCACTGACTCCGCCATCGAGTTCAAAATTTCTGGTTGAGCTAGTGCAGAACAGCAGCACATCTCCACCTGTTTTGATTTTCTCTGTATATTTCTCTCTCTCTATGTCCCTTACTGCCCTGGCCTGTCTCTCCATTGCCTTAACCTATCATTTAAATCAAACCTTGACAACACCACATTCCCCATCCCTTCACACAAACATCCTCACCCGACACATCAAGCTTCATGACCAGCATTTCCTTCTACCCAGGTGAGCACCTGCCATACCTGCATCCTCTCTGAAAGGATCTCCACCAGTAGCTCCTCGGGAAGCATGCAGCTCATCAGGCCCGATTCTCCTGCCATGCTGGCACTGACGCTGAGCCGTCGCTGGACCGGAGCACTGGGAATAGGGCTGGGAGGAACCTGCAGCATTAACCACCCCAAGGAAAAAAAATGCTTCAGAAAAACCCATACAATTCCTCTGGAGACCAAGCCCATTTCTTCTGCCCACCACATCAGCCCCTTCACCCCAGCAGCTAAGGCTGCGGTCACATGCTAATGGTGTAGCTTAGCCCAGAAGTCATAGGACTGGAAGGCTCCTCAGGAGGTCATCAAGCTCAGCCCTCTGTGCTGAGGCAGGACCAAGGAAAACTTAGACCAGTCCTGGCAGGTGTTTGTCCAGCCTGTTCTTAAACACAAGAATGCTGGGACTATACGCCCTCTGAGTCTGACAGCGACTCACTGTAACTATACTTGGAGTACAGCCTTCCAACCAGTTGAGCACCCACTTCCCTCCAGGCTTAGTGTTGTGAGTTCTCCAGTTGTGAGGCTGCTGCTCAGTCCATGGCCGTGGGAAGGGAGCTCAGGACAGGAGGAATTTTCTTCCTGTGAGTAGGCAAGGGCAAGGGACAACCGCAGTCCTGCAGTCTGGGAGAGTGTGGGGACTGCTTCCTCACTGGGGGCAGCACACACCCGCTGGGACAGCAAAGAGTAGGTGGAACTGCTCCCCCCCAGCACTTTGGCAGGGCATGGAGCGGGAGGAGGCTGCCCTGTTCCACAGAAGGGGGCGGCATGCCCGTTCCCACTGGGTCTGGGAGCTGTGTGAAGGGAGCAGGGTGGTGAAGTTCCTTAATACTGACCCCAACACAGTGGGACTCAGACGGCCTCCTGGCTGCGCTGGTCGTGGATACCCGAGACCCTCTATTGCTGTGTTTACACTAGAAACGTGAGCCGGTTTAATAGAATCATAGAATGTCAGGGTTGGAAGGAACCTCAGGAGGTATCTAGTCCAACCCCCTGCTCAAAGCAGGATCAATCCCCTGACAGATTTTTGCCCCAGATCCCGATATGGCCCCCTCAAGGAGCCAATAAGGTCAGTTAGGGGTATGATTCTTTAAGACATTTTCAAACTGGAAGGAAGTTATACTGGCTAAAATGTGCTTTTGCTGGTGTAGCTTATTTTATTTAGAGAACTAGTATGAGCTGCACAGGCTTAGCCGCTAAGCTGAGTCCCCACGAGGGGGATTTGCCATGTAGCCATATCAGTACAGCATCCCCTTGCTAGCGTAGGCTAGGCCCTTTTCCGTAAGCTCTCTCAGGAGCCAGATCAGGCATTTTTTTTTATGTCTCAACCTATATATTTATTAGCAAAAAACCAGGTACTACCACCTGTGTAGGATGTCTGTACCCGGGGTAGTGGACTGGGACACTGGAGACCTGGGCCTAGTCCTCATTCTCCCACTAATTTGCCATGTCACCTTGGACAAGACACGTAGAGACAAATTTTCAATAGGGCCCTCTCGTTTTGGGTGCTTTGCTTTATGGGTACCCAACTGTCAGAGAGTGGCTGGCCCTCCAAAGGGGTCAGGCACCCAGCTCCACAAGGGGGAATGACTGATGCACCTTTGGTTAACCTGGGTGCACTTAACTCGCTGAGTAATGGGGAAAATGTCTGCGACTCTCAGAGCCCATGTCTCCAGACTGAGGCTGCCAGGGCTCCATGTCCCTCAGACCTGCAGTTTAGAGCTATTTAGCACACACTGCACCCACTGACTTCAGCTGGCATGGTGGGTGCTCAGGCCCCAAGTGTCCAGAGTTGAGCACTCAAAAATGGTGGCAACGAAAATTAGAGGCCACACTTGAAAATTTGGACTTTCAAACTTCTCTGAGCCTCAGTTACTCCGGCTATAAAAGCTGAGCAGTACAATGCTGACATCTCACTATGCTAACACACAGAACACACTGAGCCAGATCCGCACCAAACTCTTCAGGACGTGTGTGCACATTGCTGGTGCTTAACAACTAACCCCCATCAAACCCTTGGAGATGCACCTCAGCCCTCACTCCCAGCACAAGAGACTGCCCAGCCCCAGATCTCTCGAGTAGCTAACTTTGCCTAATTCAATAGTGCTTTATCACATGGACTAAGCCCACTAGAGACTAGAACAGGGGTAGGCAACCTATGGCACGGGTGCCGAAGGCGGCACGTGAGCTGATTTTCAGTGGCACTCACACTGCCTGGGTCCTGGCCACCGGTCCGGGGGGTCTGCATTTTAATTTAATTTTAAATGAAGCTTTTTAAATATTTTAAAAACCTTATTTACTTTACATACTACAATAGTTTAGTTATGTATTATAGACTTATAGAAAAAGACCTTCTAAAAATGTTAAAATGTATTACTGGCATGCAAAACCTTAAATCAGAGTGAATAAATGAAGACTCGGCATAGCACTTCTGAAAGGTTGCCGACCCCTGGACTAGAACAAGACCACCAGGCTTATTTTTGCTTGTGAGCACACAGGTCAAAACCCTAAGTCAGCAGAGATGAAAGCCCAGTGCAGTAACCCAGTGGGCCAGTGTAGCCCCAGTGCAGGAGTCACAGTTTCTCACACACTGTTAGAAGAGTGGTGGAATAATCCCATCTGTTTACTGATGTGAATTCTCTCTCACCTGTGATCCTGTTTGATCCGACTGGTGCTGCTGCTTCTGTGCCTGCGAGGCATGGCCTTCTGACTTCCCCCTGCCTGTTGCTGCGCTGCCCCTGTAGCCCTTGGAGGTGATGGACTGTGGCCCGGTTTTGGTCTCAGAGCTTGGCTGGCTAACCTCCGTGGTATGCTTGGCCAAAGCCTCAACACTCAATCTTGTGCTCAGAGCTGTCTGCCCTGCAGAGCCCTCAGAAGACTGACCTGCTAGGATGAAAGAGGAGTTCAGCCTCAGGGGGAGAAGGGACAAATCACATCCAATCCGCAGAAGACTGGCTACAGCAGTTAGCGTTCCTCGAACTGCCAGGGATGAACATGCTTCTTCATCCAAATCACTGGAGCTGAACCTGCTGGCATCCTGCCTCCGCCTGCCAGCGGAGCTGATCAGACATATGGGGGAGCATGCCACACTTGGAGCTCCAGAATGGATTAGGCCATTCAGGCACAAGCTGGCCATTAGCACCAGGGGTCATATCTGATTGCACAGAACACACATTCCTGCCCACGTTTCTGTCATTGTCAAGGTAAAGTGCAAAGGAGGATATATGGGTTCTATAGCCAGAGACTTTTAGTGCTCAAATGCTATGGTGACGGGCAGTTATAAAAGCCTGCGTAGAGAGAGAAATACTGATGTTGAACAAATAAATGAACGATCCTCTGTCAGACTGTCACTGACTCCAGCGAGACGAGGACTCAGTTGCAAGTGGCTCTGTCATTCATGGTTTGTCCAGGGAGATGGCCAGCAGAACAGAAAAATCCAAATCCACACCCCTTCCCCCACGAGGAGCAGAACCCAGGGTAGAGAGGGATTAACGTGACTAATTTGTAGAACTGAACCACTCATCCTTCTGCCCCACAAAGCAAGGAACAGAGCCCAGTGGTCCACCAAGTGGATAGGAGATGAGCCCCAGAGCAAAGCCCATGACAAACGGGTTAGCACACATAAAGGCCTTTCACAGCTGCTGGCGCTGCTCGTGCTGTATCTGTTCCAAGGGGAACCATGAGGCTTTGTTCTCCAGGGCTGTCAATGCAGCACCTCTTGCCTGCACCATGTTTGGGCACAAAAACTGTCGGGAAAATCGTTCCTATTAACCCTCTCTATCCTGGGGGTCTCCTTGTCCCTCTGCTTGGGATTTTAGTCCTCAAAGCAGGACCCTGTGAGGGTGAGCAAAACCCTCAGGCTGCCAGCTCCAAGCTTGCTAGTATGCGCAGCTCATCAGGTCCCGGGAGTAACGGCACAGGACCTAAGAGCAGGAGTCTAACTGAGAGAATTTGCAGGAGCAACTTCTTTGCACAAAACCTTCAAAGATGTGAAATGAATCCATTCGTATTTTTCTGTAACTCGCTGTATAACTGACCTGGGGATTATGTTTCACACACCCCATGCTCATTAAATCACTATCTTTTCAAGCCAATCATTTTGGATCTTAATGGGCACTGCAGGGGACTTCAACTTCAGCAACAAGATATCATGAAAAGCATTTCTGGACGATCATAGCAGGAAGCCTGGGCAGACTGGCTGTAAACACTCATGAATTAGGGCAATCCCTTAGAAAAGCACCAGAGTGTTTTACCTCTAGTATGAAAAGGAATACATCCAGAGCATCACAATGGAATGACATGCCTAGGTACTAACATCAGAGACAGAGGGATTTTTAACAGGCAAGAGCCATTATAGACTGCAAGTTGGACTTTGCATTACTGGGGATTCTGCACCTCTGAACTCTCATATTCTTCTTGATTTCAAGGCTAGAAATCCATTATTGTCCAGCATTACTGCTATTCAACTAGAGTGGTAATCTAACTGCAAACTGAGAAGATCACTTTATGCTCCAGCTTCTACTGTCTGTGGAGCTCTCCATGGGATTTCATACCCAGATGCATCAAAGCTCTCCCCACCCATCCTCGAGGTTACCAAGAGCCCCTGTGGGTTGCTGAAAAGTCTTCATGACAATGCATTAGAGGGAGAAAATGAAGGGAGGGGATGGCAAGGCCCTATGATCGAAATGGTGCTGGGGTCATGCCCAGCGTTTCTGTGCAGCACGGCTGTCCAGCCTTTGTGCTGCTGAAGGTCTGAGCCCTTACCAGCTTCCTCTGACTCCCGATGTGCCTGCTCAATGGCAGCCCTGATGCACAGCTCCCGTGCGCGAAGCCCCACGGAACTGCTCCTGTCGGAGAGGGCTTCCAGCACCACAGCGTCGATGGATAGGCAGGCAGCACTGTAGTGTTTCGCCAAGGTGATAGCTGCAGTTGTCTTTCCTTTACAGAAAGGGAAGTCTCTGATGAAATTCATGTGTGGTGCATCTTTATCTAGACATTATATGAGCAAGTGCTTTGAAATGGCCTGGTGTGGGATTTGTAACCCCTGTGAATAGCAGAGTGATAGTCACTTTAAAAAGAATGGCCAGTGATGCCAGTGATGAGATGGACATTATGGGTATGGGCATAAATCTAATCTGTCTCACACTGGTTATGAAAGGGGATGAATTTGGCCCACTAACTTCAATGGAGTTACATCAGGGATGAGCTTGGCTCAGGGCACGAAACTAAAAGGTAGTTAAAGACAGCACAAATCCCACTGATTCCTCCATGTAAACAGCAGCATCAGTCACACATCGGAGCCAGGCTGGTAAGAAAAGCAGTGTTAGTGGTTAAGTGATATAGCTAGCACCACTTTGGCACTGAACAGTGTGCAAATAAAACTGTTACTAACCTTTCCATAACTGTTGTTCTCTGAGATGTGTTGCACATGCCCATTCCGATTTGGGGGTGTGCGTGCCCGGAGCACAGGTATCGGAAATTTTTTCCCCTACTGGTATCCGTCAGGTTGGCTCTGGTGCCCCCTGGTGGCCCATGCAGCTCAGTTTCTTCTTACCAGCCACACCGAGAACGGGGCGGTGGGTCAGTCTTGGAATGGACAGGTGCAACACATCTCGAAGAACAACAGTTACAGAAAGGCTACTAACCATTTTTTCTTCTTCAGGTGCTTGCACATGTCCATTCAAATTGGGCTCGGAGTTCAAGGGCAAGCTGACTGTAGCATCGCTTGGCGAAGCTGCGCATCGTCTCTGGCCTGTTGAGTAATGACACAGTGTGTAGAAAAAGTATGTGCCGAGGACCAGGCTGCTGCCCTACAGATATCTTCAATAAGGACTTGGGCTAGGAAAGCCACCGCTGAGGCTTGGGACCCAGTAGAATGAGCAGTCAGCTTTGGGGGACAGGGAACGCCTGCAAGGTCGTAACACGCTTTGATACAGGACGTTATCCACAATGAGATTCTTTGAGCCAAGATGGGGAGCCCCTTCATGCTTTTGACTATTGCTATGAAGAGTTGCGGAGACTTACAGAATGGTTTGATCCTTTCGATATAAAACGCCAGGGCTCGTCTAACGTCCAAGGAGTGCAAGTGTTGTTCCTCCCCATTTGCATGCAGTTTAGTGTAAAAAATTGTTAGAAAAATGGGTTGGTTGCAGTGAAACTGGAACATCACCTTGGGAAGGAAACTCAGGTGTGGGAGTAACTGCACCTTGTCTTCAAAGAAGATTGTACAAAGAGGCTCTGCTGTGAGGGCTTGGATCTCCGACACTCTCCTGGCCGAGGTGACTGCCACTAGAAACACCACCTTCCAAGACAAGTGCAGCAGTGAACATGTTCCTAGTGGCTCACATGGCGGCCCCATCAATTTTGAAAGGACAAGATTCAGATCCCAGGGGGGAATGGATCTATTATCTGTGGGAATACCCTCTCTATGCCTTTAAGGAAGCGAATTACCACCTCATGTGAGAAGACTTACCAGGGCCGCCCAGAGGATTCAGGGGGCCTGGGGTCTTTGGCAGCGGGGCAGTAATTCAACGGTGGGGGCCCCCCGCTTCAGCGGTAATTCGGCAGCGGGGGGGTCCTTCCGCTCCGGGACCCATTGCCAAACTGCCCCGAAGACCCACGGCGGGGGCCCCCCGCCACCAAATTGCCGCCAAAGACCTGGCACTTTGGCAGCGGGTCCCGCTTTGGCGGTAATTTGGCAGCGGGGGTTCTTTCCACCCTTGAGCAGAAGGACACCCCGCCACCGAATTGCTGCTGAAGACCCAGAGCGGAAGAAGCTCCGGAGGCCCAGGGCCCGCGAGAGTTTTCTGGGGCCCCTGGAACAAGTGAAGGACCCCACTCCAGGGGCCCCAAAAAACTCTTGTGGGGGCCCCTGAGGGGCCTGGGGCAAATTGCCCCACTTGCTCCCCCCTCTGGGTGGCCCTGAGACTCACCTATTGTCAGGTGGAATGCTGAGATGGCTGCCAGATGGACCTTGACTGAGGAGAGGGCAAGGCCCTGCTCCTTCAGAGATAGGAGGTAGTCCAAGACGAGTTGTAGTGAAGCCTCCAGTATTTAAAGCTGTGGAGTCTTGCATCAGTTTGCTCTGAAAAGAGCAAAGGGCTTTCAAAGGGCAAGTCCTGCAAAGTCTGCTGAACCTCCTGCAGGAGCCAGGATGTCTGTAAGCATGAGCTCCTGAGCCGCAGAATCAGCCGCATCCAGGCTTGCTTGCAGAGATACTCCAACAACTGACTTGCCCTCATCCACAAGAACTCCTGCTGATTGTTCTGTGGGAGTTTGTCTTTAAATCTGTTCATAGTCTCCCACATATTAAAATCACAGTGACCCAGCAGAGCCTGCTGGTTTGTTATGCGAAGTTGAAGACCTCACGTTGAATATGCTTTCCTCCCAAGCAGGTCCAACTTTTGGGGGTCTTTTGCCCTTGATGTATGTCCCGTCTGGCCCTGATGATCCCTCTCATTCGTGGCTGCTACGATGGGTGACCCAGGGGGAGGGGGAGAAAATAAATTCAGAGCCCTGGGCAGGCACAAAGTATTTCTGCTCAGTTCTCTTTGCAGTGGGTGGGAGGGAGGCTGGGGTCTGCCAGAGGACCTTGATGGGTTTCATAATTGCCTCATGCAGTGGAAGGGTGACTCTTGCAGGTGTTGTTGCTGCCAGGAAGTCCAAGAAGCCTTGGAATGGTTACTTGATGGCCTTTGCCTGTAAGCCCAGATTGGAGGCCACCCACTTCAGCCCTTAAATCGTCCTGAGAAGGAGACAACCCCTTTGACACCACTTCTTCCTCTGGTGAAGAAGAGGAGGAAAGGGCATGAAAAGCTGTCCCCACCTCCAGCTCTTCCTCTGCCTGGGGAACCTGTGCCTGCTGATTGGCACTGACTTTGGTACCAGATTGTGCTCCAGGTTCAGTATTGGGTTGTGTGCTGAGTCCAGTGACCAGCTTGGTACCGGGGCCGGCCCTCTGCATGTGTACCAGCTGATGCTTCCGGGGTCCCTCGGTGCAGCACCAGTGGTGCCCTACTCTCTTAGATGACTGAGTAGGAGCACCATGAGCTAGAACTTTGACTCAGGGGGAACCCCCAGGGTTCCAGAAAGACCACTGCATGGGAATCGATCCCCATGGACCCAGGGGCCAGGCACTCTGTGACAACATTGCACCTGGAGCTCCCAGGGTCACCAATGGGCACGGGGAGTAGAGTCCGTAGCGCCGACAGTCCTGTCGGTGCATGGAACAAGGTCCCAAGTCCGACCTTGAAGAGGACCAGGAACGACGAGGAGCAGGGAGACCATGGTGGTGCCGATCCCCCTGGTGCTGGGGAACAGTGCTGCAGCGATGTCGCAGATGAAGCAATTGGGATAGGCTTGCCCCTGGAAAGTGGTCTCAGCACTGGTCTGGAACTAGTGGAGACATCCATGCCACCGGGTGGTGCCGGAGGTGCTGCATCTTGGCTTCCAGGTGATCCTGGTATTGGCAGAGTCAACAAGTGTCTCTCCGCCAGCGTGGAAGGAACTGCAAATTGGTCAGCATGGTGCTGCAGGTGGTGTTGCTCCCTTTGCGGGGCTTGCGGTACCAGTGTCGCTGTTGGGAGCAGTGGTTGTTGCCGTGCCAGAGAGGGAGAGTGGCCGGCCCCAGGGCTTGCTCTATCTTGTTCTCCTTTCGTGCTTCCCTCTGGTGCCGGCGAATGGCTCTTTTCATGGTGTCTATGATGCCTCTACTATATCAGCCAGAGGTGCATTATGCACCAGAGCAGATGTGCTCCATGCCAAGTTGGATCTCAGCTCTGAGGCCAGTCTTAGCACTGCCTCCATTTGAGTCTCGCTGCCTGGTCCTTTTGCATGTGGGGTTTAAACTCCTGACAGATTTGGCAGCAGTCTGGCCTATGGCCCTCCCCGAAGTACTCGGGGCAGCTCAAGTGTGGGTCACAGGCAGAGCACGCCTTGAACCACAGTGACTGAGGCATGCCTCAATACCAGGGCCAGAGGAGGGTGGGACCTCCTTTCCAAACGTGGAGAAGTGTCTTACTATAACACGCTAAAACTTACTAAAATTAATCTAACTCATTACGACTATTTACAACTAGATGAAGAGAAAACCACGATAATGTTTTGCCAAGGGAGAGGGGAGTTTCAATAGCCATCACAAGCAATAAGAAGGAACTGAGGAGCATGGGCTCAGCAGGCCCCTCATAACGGCACTATGAGCATGCAGCACCAGCGGGCACTAGAGCCAGCCCGACGGATACCACTGGGGAAAATATTCCTGGCAGCTATGCTCGGGCATGCACCTACCCAAATCAGAATGGACACGTGCAAGCACTCGAAGAACTAGTGCAACTTACACATAAGGCTATGGAAGATGGGAAGGTCTGGGAAAATGATGTCCCTTAGAGCATTACACAAAGCACCAGGGGAGGCTTTATCTCTAGCCTTCCACTAGCCGCTTTTCTTGTACACACCTAGCTTCTTCCCCCATGTCAGTGACCCGTTTTGCACACCCATGGAATGCCAAATCCGTGCGTCACCATTTACACCTCTCTTCAGACCAGCTGCCCTGAGATGTCTTTCCCACTAGATGGGGTGTAGTTTGTTCTCACCAAGCTGGTCCTGATACAAATTGGGGCAAAGGGTGTTTGTTTGTTTGTTTTCTGAAAGGAAAATTCAAAGTGCACTCAGACATAATCCTCCCCAACTCCCTTCCCCAAAGATGGGGCCCTCCACTTCTAGGGTTTGGAGCTGCCATGTCTGCTCCACTGCGGTCTAGTGTCTGCCAAACAAATTCTCCTCCCACATATATTGGTGTAATCAGAACTAACTCCATCGATGCGAATGGTGTTATGTTAATGTCAGATGGGGTAACTGAGGGGAGACTCAGGCCCCCTGTCTCAGAGTGGGACTTCTATTTTCTCCATCTCAGGCCCAGCTACCACCAGTTTGGATCTTAGTCTCCTACCCAGCTCCAGGCCACGTGGTGAAGACGCTCCAGCAATGACAAATTCTTTTGGATTAACTGAGATCATTTTTTCCTGCCTTTCCCTTCCTCCCACACCATCCTCCCAGCCAGAAGAGAACAGTCTCTGCACCTGTAAGAGGAGCACCATGGACTATGATGACAATGCCTCTGCGGTTCTTGGCTGCACGACCTTCTGGAGAGATATCGATGCCAAGGTGGCGTGCGATGGCTCTGGAGACGGGGTTGTTGTCTAGTTCTCCAACAGCCTCTTTGCAGCTGCCATCAATGCTTTGCTGACACTCTACCACAGAGAAACAAGGGGTCAGATGACTCTTTCAGATGCCAGTGTCTCAGAGAATCCTTCCCCATTCCCTGACAGTGCACTCAGCGCTTTGGGAAAGTCCTCAGGAAAAGGACACTCGCCAAGTGGAGACAACAAGGCCTCAATCCTGCCTTCAGCTAAGGGTGCTCAGACATTCCTGGGCGCTCCCTGATGTCCTCTCAGAACATCGTCTCACTGCTGTAAGCATCCCAGCTGCTGGAAGGTAAGTGAACAGGGTGACAGCGGGGAACAAACAGCCAGTCTGCCGGCCATAAAGAAGCTAAATGAACAGCCAGTCTGTCGCACCCCAATGCACGCCCCACTCTCCACCAGCACCCCAGGAAATGACATCACACGACCTGCCTGGCAGCACCTGTGGGCTTGATCCCAGGGGGTATGAAGTATAATTACCAGGCACATAGCAACAGACATTTAATGCAGTCATAGCTCTGGGGACTGAACGTGTGGACCAAGCAAATCATTTGCTAGGGGAGTGAGACTGCTGAGCCCTGCAGGTATCCTCTGCAGTTTAATGATCTCCAGCAGAGCTGTTCTCCTCTTCTGCTCAGTCAAATGGTTAAGAAAACACAACACAGGGAGATTTGACTGTGAAGATTATTTTCATGGCCTTTCTATGAATTGACTGCAGTGTTTGCAAACAATCATTTGCTTCTTTACAGCTCCCAGCTTCTCCCCTTACCAGCCCACTGAGTGCCGCACACCTCAGCTCCTGACACTGTAAGCAGCTGCCACACATATGACAGTGACAGCGCTGCCCTTGCTGGAATGCTCTGTACTGCTATGCAGGAGACCCACACTCAAATCCTGGGGGTGGTCTCAGTCTCCAAGTGTCCAGAGCTGAGAATGACAGTGAAGCCAGGCATTGGCAGGGGAAAAGCACCTCCCCTGCCTCAGTAGTGACCTTTCTGGTCAACAGAGAAGTGGTGAAATGAGGGAGTGATGCAGGAGTTTCAGACAGCCCTCCAGAGTCAGTGGAAATGTACACTAAGGAGAAGGAAGTTAACATGGAAGCAAATGGAAGGATCATGAGGGGTCCATCTGAGAGTCTGGGGACCTTGTACAGGGAAAGGAAAGGATCCCAGACTATGTTACAGACCACGTTATGCTACAGGAGCGAATTTTGCACAACCAGAGAAAAAAATCCCTCGCTGCCTCCACAGCCAGGGAGGAGCCTGGGTGCAGTAGGATGGATGTGGTTCTGTGGAGTGAGGGGAACGCAGGATTTGGGGAGCTCACTCAGGAGATCCTACTGGTTTTGTGAACACTGGAGCTTGGAGTGGCAGGGCAGAGTGGGCCAGGCTGAGGCCAGTAAAACCATTGCCCCATCGATCCACTGGCCATCACCCCAGTGACCCTCCAATCCGGCAACATAGGCATGATGTGGAGGAGAGATTTTGAGGCCTGATGACTTTCAGAAGGTGACAGACGTGAGCAGCTTAGGAGGCCAAGTCTGCAGTGAAATGATTGAGGAAATACACGAATCCTCTCTGGGCCATTCCCACCGTGATGGATAGTGAACTGCTGGAGAGCTGGGCATGGTTACCTAGCCCCTGTCCTTTTTCAGCACCTTCCTCCTTCTCCTCCTCTTCCTCCTGCTCGAATTTAGACTCCACCTTGTGAGAACGGCTTTCCTCAAAAACGGAGATGGAGGGAAAGATGGTGATACCAGTGGAGGCAGTGCGCGTGGTCCCAGAAGGGTTTTGCTTCATTCTGCACTCAGAGAGAGAGCGGTTCTCTTCATCATCTACTCGGGGGGGAAGGGGGGAGGAAGAAGAGGGAAGGGAGGAGAGATTGAGTGCAGGAAGACAAGGTACTTGGCTATTCACTGTTTGACATTCATTATTGCCTTGCTGTACAAGCTAGGTTCAGGCGATGCCTAAGCCACATGCAGCCCACTGCCCCTGGGGGAATTTCACCTCATGGCTTTTCCTCAAACCACTCTCTTTGACTAGGGACTCTCTGGGGTCAATCACATAATATGATTTCTGTCTTAGTATCAGGTGACTGAAACTTTCACAGCTGGAGAGCAGCTTGTACAAAATGATGAAAGCAAATAACAGCCCTTGCAGCAGGAATTTTTGGTCAAATGTTCATTGCGCATGTCTGGAGTAATTACTGGGGTGGTTCATGGTCACACTGCCCTTCTGTCGGTGGTGCACGTCCTCACCAGAAGCGCTTCCAGCCACTTAAGAAGGGCATTGTGAGCCTGGGCTCTCTTGCACAGCTCCCCCCGGAAGCTGGGCTGCTCCCAGGGCTCTCAGATCCCTGCTCGGGAGCCCAGCTGCTGCCCTGAGGCTCCCAGCTCTTCACTTCCCACTGCCGCACTCCCTGCAAGGGGCATGGAGTAGAGAGCAGGGTGGGAGCAGCCCTGGGTTCCTGGCAGGGAATGGGGAGCCTCAGTCCAGCCAGACTCCTCATGGGGAGGGGGAAGCCAGGACCCCGGGGGGCAGCTCGGCTTGGAGCATGGTGGGTGCACCCTGGCAGGGAGCCTGGGGGAAGCTGGACTGTAGCTGGAGCCCTCCCTCACCCCCAGCTTTCCTGTTTATTTCATGGCTGTAGCACGGAGCTGTGAAGTTGACAATGAATGCCAACAGGCGATGTAAGAAAC
Organism: Chelonoidis abingdonii; assembly: GCF_003597395.2. Classification (NCBI taxonomy): domain Eukaryota; kingdom Metazoa; phylum Chordata; order Testudines; family Testudinidae; genus Chelonoidis; species Chelonoidis abingdonii. The sequence goes on along the minus strand of NC_133787.1, from coordinate 2,389,121 downwards.
CCGCAGCGTCCACAGGGACATTGCATTGCCCTAACTACTCCGACATAAGCCCCACGCCTCTCGTGGAGGTGGAGTTATGATGTCGGTGTAGCAGGGCACTTACATGGGAAGGAGCAAGGCTGTAGTGTGTATGCTGACATAGTTAGGTCCCCAGAAGCTGCTTTAGGTCGATCTAATGCTGCTATGCAGACCAAGCCATAGGTCTGTGGACATTTCCATTCAGACCCATCAGTTGTCCAAGTATTCACAAGTAATAAATAATACAGTCCCAGGAATAACAGTGAATTAGATCATTTGCAAACATATCCACACCAAGCTTTCAAAACTGCATGGCTTTGATTTTTGTATACGTTAGAGTTTGATTTATTGCCTAGAAAGCTTCACTGTCCAATCATGTAGAGCAAATCAGCAAGTAAAACAGCCGCCAGGTGTAGGTGAGCATGCTCAGAAATCTGACCTCAGCTGTGCTTATCAGCATCTTCTATTTTTATAACTAACTCCTGTTAACAGACAAGAGGAATTTGGTGCACACAGAGCAATGAACCACCAGCTGAACTGAAAAGCGGTGCCCTTCACGGTGTGAACACAGTGGGGAAATACATGCGCTAGATTGCTAAAGCCTGCTGGCCTGGACCTCTCACGCCCTTGCAGTGCAGTAGTGACTCATTATCTGTAACTGCACATGGTTCAGGTAAGTCTCTGTTGAGAGACGTGTTGTGTCCTGTCATGTTCTTGGAACTATTGCGGGGCAGGGCTCTTCCTCCACAGCGGGAGGGGCATGGATGGGTGCAGTAGGATGGATATGGTTCTGCAGAGTGAGGCGAAGGCAGGATTTTGGGAGCTCACTCAGTGGATCCTCCTGTTTCTGTGCACAGTGGAGCTTGGAGTGGCAGGGCAGAGTGGGCCAGGTTGGGGCCAGTGAAATCACTGCCTCACAGATCCACTGGCCATCACTCCTGTGACCCTCTGCTACCTAGGCATGATGTGGAGGAGTCTCTTGTACAAGCGGTCAGACTAAATGATCACAATGGCCTCTCCTGGCCTTTGAATGGACAAATCTATTATTTAAGGTAACAATGGGTGGGAAGAGGTAGATCTGGGTGGGCATGAAAAGAACCCATGAAATCCCATCATTTGGGCTCTGGCTCCAGCACTACACAGGAGTCTAAAGGGCTGGATTCTGCTCTCAGTCCGTCACACTGCAGTACAAAGGGGGAGTGACATCAGTGGAGATGTACACTGAGCATGGGGCCTACAGCTCCTCTCACAGCGGGTAAATCAGAGTCCACAGAGACCCACCAGTGTAGGTCAGAGCAGAACTGGGACCAGTACGTACAGTGCTCAGTGGGGGAAGGACTGGCTGCTGCAGAAAGCCAGCTAGTACAGTGTTTCCATGCTGTAGATGTGCGGACTCACCCCTGCGGCGCCTCCTGCTGGTTGTCCTCCGGAACTAGCTCACTGCTAGCCAGGAGCGCCCTCTGCAGGCCAATGATCCACCTGTCCTCTGGCCCTGTGTCCCTCCCTGGACCCCAGTGCCCCTTTAGCTGGGGTGCTGCGCCCAGCAGTACCCCACCAATCTAGGTCTTCACTCTCTGGGGAACCCCCAACCCACTATCCCCACTTTGCCTCAGTTTTGGCTACTGCCCAGTCTTCATCTAGCCCCCCATTCACTGGGGCAGACTGCACTATCAGTCACTCATCATCGGCAAAGGGGTCTGGACCTGCTGCCTTGGCCTACCTCTGGGCTGCCCTCTGCAACCCCCAGTACCCCTTGGCCTTCTGCTAGGCCACAGCCTGGGGCTTTCCAGGCTGGAGCTCCCCAGCACCTCTGCCTTTCCCCAGCCCTGCTTCACTCAGGTACCCTGTCTCTAGCTCCATGCAGCCAGGTCCATCTCCCTCTACAGGCAGAGGAAGACTGAGTGGGCTTCTGGCTTACTGCGTCTTATAGGGGCCAGCTGGGCCTGATTGGGACCTGGCCACAGTTGATCCTGCTTTCCCCCAATCAGCCCAGGCTTCTTGACCCAGCAACAGCCCTCTCCTGGGCTGTTTTAAGCCCCGAAGGGCAGGAGTGGGTAACCACCCCGTGACACATGCAGATACCTGGATTTCCTCCACCAGTGTCTGCACTTACATTTAGCCTTGGGAAAAATCCTAGACACAGCTAAGGTCAATGCCGGACATTTCTGTTCCTTGAAAGTCTAGAACAAGCTGCCCTTTGTTCAGAGTCCTCACCATTCTCTTGGCCTATTGCTTCCATCATTTTGGCCTTAGCTTGCTCATCTGGAATCCTCTTCTGGTCTTTGTAATACTCCAGCACCTCTGGAGGCAGCTTCTCACCTGGGATGCGAGAGGGCAGCAGCAGAGTGTTATGGGAATCGTAGCCCTTCAGCGTCCGCAAAATCTGTGGCCAAAAAGAAGAGAAGCCACAGACATAGGACAGGCTTCCAGGAATCCATTCCCTCCTCCCCCAGGGTGCCTCAGAGAGAGCCCAGGGGCCTCTCATATTGTCTCTTCCTTCTCCTCTCTCCCACAAAGGCCATGCGTTGTACAGACCTCCCCTCTAACTGAACTGGGCAGGCCACAAACCTCTCTGCAGCCCATCAGCACAGCTGCCTGCATCTGCAGGATGGGGCTACAGAGTAACATGAGGTGCTGGCCTGCTAGGGCTGGACACAGCCTCCTGCCCCCAGGGGTAGATCAAAGTCAACCTGAGACTCGTTGTGACACCATTCACTTGAAGCCTGCCCCTGGCCCTATGATTCAGTGTGAAAGGTCTCCCACTAGCTCCAAATTGCTCTGCCAGGAGGCACTGGTGCCACAGGGCAGTGGGGGAGGGAAAGGGGCATTTCTTTGGAATGGCACATGGAAGGAGGAGTTCGTGGGACTAGGGAGTGACTCCAACAGGGATAATCCGTGGGAGTTGGAAAGCAAGGAATGAAATGCAGCTACTCCTTGATGCCAGCATCCCAACTGCTGGCCCTTTGGGCTCTCTCGCTAGTGCTTGGTCCCGCTTAATAAAGAGCTGGAACTTCAGGAACTTTGAAGCATTCAGAGGTTTTCAGTGACAAGTGGGGTGCCACGGCTCCCTCTCCTCTCACCCTCTCCTCAGTCAGATACTGCTGGTCAAACTCCAAAGAGTAGAACTCAATGGGGAACTTGCATGGGTTCTTCACTACCACCTCTGCCTCGTCCCCCACACCATACGGCAGCAGGGGCCCCAGCTCCAGCACTGAGGGCGTGAACTCCAGCCGTGGCTCCAGACCGTATCCGGAGACGAGTAGCAGCAGCCGGTCACTGCTCTGGGAGATGTTCACTGTTAGGTGGTTGCTGTAGAACCTCTGGGAAGGGAGAGAGAAACCTGTGGGATTCCTTCATGTCCCTTGCTCCACAGGAACACACAGGGCCCAAGTGCACCACTGGCCTATGCGAGATCACGGCCCCAGGGGCCAATGAAGCGGCCCCCATCTACTTACATCACTGGTGAATTTGGCCCGTATCTCAGTGTACTTGCATTCAGGCCCCGGGTGGTTCTAGGACCCAGCACTATATCTGGGTACTTGGATAACAAAGCCAAGATGATGTTTTGGGTGATTTCATCCTTGCCCTTGGTGAACATACAACACAAAACTAGTGGGGAAATGAGCTGTATCCTTAACAGAAAGGCTCAAATGACACCTAGTGCGGAGACTGACTCAGCTCGCTCGCTGGGTCACATTACCTGAGCATAATGCCCGGCAGCACTGCCTCAGAGCAGGGTGAGACCTACGTGGGGGGGATCAGCCTGCATCTGCCCACTGAGGGGCTCTTACACCTTCCTCTGAAGCATGTGGCACTGACCACTGTCAGAGCCAGGCTACCAGGCTCGACGGCCCTTGGGGTTTCCCCCCTTCAGGGGACAGTTATCTGAGGAGGCAGCCCTGATGGGGAGTCTAGGAGAGCTGTGCTGTTAAAGGTGGAAAGGCTGCTCCCAGAGTGATGGGGCAACTCTCCCAGTTATAAAAGCCACAGGAAGGGGATCATCAGGGCCGTTCCGAGCAGGGTGTGGGGCCCGGGACAAATCAGCCTCCCCGTTAACATTTTTAAACAGGTGAAATCTGGTGTGTGCAGGGGACAGCAATGCTGGTGGGCGAGGGATGATGAAGAGTCACAGGATTGCACCTGTGCTCGGGGTGAGGGGGCCCCCAGTGCTGGGAGGTCCCAGAAAAGGGAAGGGACTGGGGCAGGAGGGCACTGGCTGGGGTCAGCCTGGCACTGGCGTGTTCTGGCGGCACTAGGATGCTGGCGGTTGGTGCGGTGGCGAGCGACACTGGGAGCCGGCGGGGCAGGGCGAGCTGGGGTCACTGCTGCTGCTGGAGACTGAGCCTGAGCCTCATGATGCCGAGCACAAAAAAGAAACACAACGTGCACTTCCCGCTGGTGAATGCAGGCCCGACCCCTGCTGCTGGCGCCAGGCCCACCGCTGACCCCTAGCTCCACCCCCGGGCCAGCCTGGCCCCCCAGGCACTCCTAACTCCACCCCTTCGGGATGGCCTAGGGCACCCCACACGACACATGCACACTGAAGCAGGAGGGTCCACAAAGCACAGGGCCCGGAGCAGTCACCCCGATTTGCCATAGCCAATAGACGGCTCTGGGAGTCATAGAGAAGTGGTAAGATAGCAGGTTTTTGCACTCGGGTAGTACTGTTCACCTGTAGATCTCAAAGCTCTTTACTGAAGGGAGCACAAAGGAGGAAACAGAGGCACCAGCCCACCACACCACACTGCCTCCCCCTCCTTTGGTAATTACTAGACAATCTCACCTCTTCCATTGGCGCAAACTTGACCTGCACATTGAGTCGCTCCCCTGGAGCCAGCATTCCAGATGAGGGGATCATCTCAAAGATAGGGGGCTTTGATTTGAATTCCTGATGCAGCTTCCGCCGCAGGCTGGCTGGCAAGTGTTTATCCACCTGATTGCCCAAACCCAAATGATTAACTCAGACCCTGAAATGCTGCTACAGCCCCAGCCTTCCTAGAACATGGACCAGCCAAGTAGCCAGTCAGAAACAGAACTGTTTCAGTTAGCCAATGAGAAACACAGAAGCATGTTACAGTTCAGGCTGGGGATGAAGAATGACGGAAGGAGATGGCCAGGGAATTAGTAGAGAGACAAGGTGCTAACAGATGACAAGTTCCAAACAATTACCCAGGTTCTAAAACCACTTTACTCTTGCTGACAGTTATAAGAAATAAACAGTATGGGTGGGAACTTCAAAACAGATGAGGGGATGCCGAGAACAGGCCTTCTCCCACCTCCTCCACCATCTCCAGCTGAGCAATTGCTCCTCTTCCCTCCTCTCTCAAAGTCCCTTAGTGCAGGGACCAGCCGTGGCTGAGGAGGGCTGCATGAGACTTTCTTCAGAGCTCATCAATGCTGGCCCTTGCTTCACTACCAGAGGTGCTGCAGAGTATCATTCCCTCTTCCCACAATCCCCTGGGCAGCCTTGTGCTCCGTGCGTCTCCTGGTCTGAGGAGTGATGTATGGGGCTCAGGAATCAAGCACGTTCCTGTTTGCAGAACAGAGCACGAAAGGGCACTAGGAATTCCCACTTGGCTCACAGCTTTGACATTAGCGGCAAATGTCATCAGCTGTTTGCCTGTTGGGTCTTAAAATGCACCCAAGGCCTAGTAAGCTGACTCTATGGCTGGAGCAGGCTGGTACTCTGCTGTAGGTCCTGGAACTGCAATCCTCACTCACTGAGTCACTACTGAGGTAAGTGCTACTCTGTGCAGTAAGGACTGTGGAACTGAGGCCTGAGGGCACAAAGGGGAGCGGCAGTAAAGGAAGGAGGCAGGGACATCACTGGCTGTCTTTGCTTTACCTTTTTGATGTGCTCATTGCTGGTGACGAACCATTCGCAAGCAACCTGCAGCTGATTGTGGAGCTGGATGGTCTCCACTTGGCACTGCCCACACTGGACGGAGGAGAACTCCAGCTTGTTGCTGGAGATGCAGAGCGAAGGCATGGTCACCTTGGCACGAAGGCAGATGAGAAATGTCGGGCCAGCCACAACCTGAGTACGTAACATAGGCCCCGGTGAGAAGTCTGGAGGAGAACTAACTGCAGACTTCAACCGCAACAGGCTGGGGAAGTGGAGCTAAGAGAGTGACTCAAACCTTTACCAGCAGGGGATGCAGAGTGAAGGCTATGGGGCTGGAGAATACCTCCTACCTTGATGGGCAGGAGCACTTCCACATCTCCCAAGGGCAAGTTGGCACTGCGGGGATCAAACCGTACTTCAAACGTTTCTGTCTCACAGTAGGGCAGGTTTTTCACACGGTCCAGTTCTACGCTGAAACCTTGAACAACAGATGACAAGCCACTTAGAACCTAAGGTCTGCAGAAAGCATGATGCATGTGAGTCATAGCATAACTAGGCCTCGCAGCTGTCACAATACAGCCCTCCAGAACTTACTGGTGACGGAGTGACGGAAAGCCGATCCCTTTGCTCCAAAAGCATAGGTACCAGAGGGAAAGGAGAATCTCCACTTGCTGAAAGCACTAGGGCCTATGACACAGCACAGCAGTTCTGATTCTACTTAGCCAGGGGTGAAAGTATCTTAAAGGACTTGCCGGTACTCCGGAATCCGGAGGGGGGGCCGTGGCCTCCACCGGAAGATGCGGAGTCTTTAAATCCCCAGGCCCTTTAAATCAGAATTTAAAGGGCCTGGGGTTAGGGCTGTGGTAGCAGCAGCTGGGAGATCCAAGCTCTTTAAATCACCCCGAGCGTCCAGCTGCAGAGGTGGCTGGGAGGCCTGGGGTTCGGGGGCAATTTAAATGGGATGATTTAAAGGGCCCGGGGCTCTAGCTCCTGCTTCTGCAGCAGAGCCCCAGGCCCTTTAAATTGCCGATGGAGCCCGGGGCTCCTGCTGCCGCTACCCTCCAGGGCCCTTTAAATTGTCTCTGGAGCCCTGCTGCTGGAGCCCTGGGGTAGCAGTGGCAGGGCTTCGGTGGTTATTTAAAGGGGCCGGGGTGGTAAAGGCAACAGGAGCCCCGAACCCTTTCAATAGCCACCAGAGCCCTGCCACTGCTACCCCAAGGCTCGGGCAGGCTCCGGGGGCTATTTAAAGGGCCTGGGGTGGTAGAGGCAGCAGGAGCCCCGAACCCTTTCAATAGTCACCAGAGCCCTGCCGCTGCTATCCCAGGGCTCCGGCAGGCTCCGGGGGCTATTTAAAGGGCCCAGGCCCTTTAAATTGTCCTCAGAGCCCTGGGGTAGCAGCAGTGGGGCTCTAGCGGTGATTTAAAGGGCCTAGGGCGATAGTGGCGGCAGGAGCCCTGGGCCCTTTAAATCACCACCCGAGTCCCACAGCCGCTACCTCATGGCTCTGGCAGTGGGGCTCTGGCAGCAATTTAAAGGGCCCTGGGCTCCAGCCCTTTAAATTGCTGCCTCAGGAAGCTGGTCCACCCCAGTATGGTGCACCAGCTCTTGCCAGCAGGGGTGGCAGGTCTGTAGAAATTTTGGTGGTGCCCAGAACCTGCCCCTGCCCAAACTCTGCCCCCCCAAACTCCACCCCCCACCTGTCCAAGACTCTGGAAGGGAGTTTGAGTGGGGGAGGAGGTCTGGATTGCAGGCCCTGGGCTGGGCAGGGGACTGGGGTGCAGGAGCGGTGCAGGGTGCAGGCTCTGGGAGGGAGTTTGGGGATAAGAGGGGGTGTGGAGGGAGGGGGGAGCAGGGATGAGGTGAGGCTGTGGGTGGATTTGTGATGTGGCTGGGGATGAGGGGTTTGGGGTGTGGGAGGGGACTCAGGGCTGAGGCAGAGGGTTAGGCTGCAGGGGGAATGAGGGCTCTGGCTGGGGCTGGAGATGAGGGTTTTGGGATGTTGGAGAGGCTCAGGGCTAGGACAGAAGGTTGGAGTGCAGGGGGGATGAGGGCTCTGGCTGAGGGTTTGGGCTCTGGGGTGGGGCAGGGGTGGGGATGAGTTTGGGATGCAGGCAAGCTGTCCTGGGATTGGAGCCAGAGAGGAGGACTCCCCCAAGCCCTCTCCCTGCTGGCAGCAGCGAGCTCTGGGGTAGGGACCCCCTTCTCTCCCCCCCGGAAGCACACTCACCCCCCCATCACTGCACATGCTCCTAGGGCCCCTCTCAGGTCCAGGAATCCATCTCGCCTCCCCTGTGGTGGGTGCCATGCCGGGCAGGGGGCGGCTGCCATCACATGTGCGCCTCCTCCCCGCTGCTGCCCCTCACTGTAGCCTCACTGGGGCTGCCCCTTGCCCAGCGTGGGGCAAGAGTAGTGACTGCGGGCAGGGGGGCAGCTGTACAGGTGGAGGGTCCCACTGGAAAATGAAAGGGTCCGAGAGGGAAGGGCAGCCTACCCTGGCAGTTGTGGAGGGGGGGCACTAGGAGCCTGTGGTGGCAGTTAGTGCAGGCAGGCAGCATGGAGCTGCAGGGGACAGGGAGATGCTCTGCACCGGGACCCAGGGAGGTGCATTGGGGCAGCAAAGGAGGGCCGGGGCACACTCAGGAGAGGCGCAGGGGGCAGCAGGTGGGGCCAAAGGGGAGACCAGGCCCTGAACATTCGTGGAGCTGGACTCCCGGACCCTCAATTTTGCTGGAGCCAGGAGGCAGAGTCAGAGAGGGAGAGAGTGCTCCATTTTCTTGCAGGTAGCTACTGCACCTTTTCTTACTGGTCCTCCATACCGGCCCGTACTGGCTTACTTTCACCTCTGTACTTAGCAGAAACACACATACACGTTCATTATAACACAGCAAAGCTGAGCCAGTGTGAACACTTGTACACATCCTGGCTAGTCTCCTGAGTTATGAGTGATCCCTGTTAATGCAAAGAGCAACTTTACATATAAAGCACTGCACATCAGAGTGTGAAAATGCAAGTCACTATTCAGCCAGTAAAGCACCAGAAACCCCAGCCCACAATAATGAAGCACAGGAGAGACCCATCTGCTCTGCCTGTACCTGGGCAGGCCCCCTCACTTTGCTCTTCAGCATCCCAAGTGTTTGGTACAAGTTACTGCAGCTGCTGAAATCTGACTCTCTTCTGCAGAGATTCCAAATCAGCAGCTCCCTACCAGACACCCCAGAGGTGGTTTTAAGGACCTTTCTCCCAGCACAGTCTCTGCTTTCTAACAGGACTTGGCTAAGAACTGGTAGACCCTGTAATTTTAAAGCAAAACACTGAAAACAAGTTTTCATTAGTGTTATAAAAGGGGATGATTATTTACTGTTGGTAGCACTGGAGCAGTGAGGGCCCCTAGTGACAGAGCAGAACCTCATTGTGCTAGGCACTGTACATACACAGAACAAAGCAATCAGAGCCTTGCATGCGAGCCTAAAATGCAGGTTTAATAACAAAATAAGTGCTGTGCTCAAGTCTGCCATGAACGAGGCGTGTCTGTGTGCTCTCATGCTGCAAACCTGCATTCCAGCTATCACACGGAGGGAGACCAGGCCACAGGCCAAGCTGCAGCAAGGGGAGGAAAGAAGGAGCTGCCTGCAGCAGCATCTAATTCCCTAATGACTGGTCCCTGGAGAAACACTGACACTGATCATAAAGGGCCCAATCCTGCTCCCATTAAAGTCAACAGTAAAGCTTCCATCGATCACTTAGGGAGCAGGAACAGACTTGATATAGTCTGGTCTAGATTCTCTCCTGCACTCAGAGACTCTCAGCCCTGGGGGAGCCGGGGGCTTAGGGGCTGCTTTTATTTATGCCAGTTGGCTATGATCCCTATGGGACCATTGGCCAGCTGAAAATCAAAGGAGCACAGACACACTCCAACTTCTCCCCGCCAACAGGGTGTGTGGGCGGGGCATTGGCTAGGTGCTGGTATGCTGTTTTCCATAAGCTGAGAGCTGCCCTGCACCAGGGGTGGAGGGGAGGGGAACCTGCTCTCTGTCCCTCCAGCTGAAGGAAGAGTTGGCAAAAAGGCAGCTGGTAGAGTGGTGGATGGGGTGTGGGTTACTGGACGGAGGAGAGCGTAAGAAACAGCAAGCCCTAATGGGAAGAGGTGGGATTTCCCATAATACATCTGCACATTCAACAGATTTTGAACTATTGCATCAGACTGAGATGGTTCGTTCCAACTTTGATTCCTGCTGCCATTTAGTTAAAGCCCACATAAGCATCTCATCCCCATTACCTGTATCATGCAGGGCCCGTCTGTCTGCATGGAAGGATACAGGGAACTGGCTAGTGTTGGTGATTTTGACAATGTGAGTTCGGATGTCACCAAGAATGATGTAGCCAAAGTCCAAGATGTATTCAGGCAGCTGAGCTCTGAAAGAGTTAACGAGAGCTCAGTTTCAATCACAGCCTCCTGCTCAGCTGGGCTGCATTTTCAGAGAGGAACAAGTCCTGTGGTTATAGCACCATTCACTGCTTTGAAAATTCAGCCCTAAGTGCCTAACCCCAGGTCTAAATTCCCAGTGATGTGTCATTAACGGCTTGTCTACATGGGCAACAGTACACAATTTCTAAAGTACACCAATGTGTTGCATGCTAACAGGCCTGTGTGGAGCCTGCAGACGTGAACTAAAAGTTCCCTAGTGCATATTAATGTAATGCTGGGTCAGCCAGAATTGCTTCAGTACATTTCAGTGAAGTTTCTCTGCACTGTAACCACGTTTCACCCATGCCAACGCCCTCAGAATGCAGCACTCAGCCCCTATAGATAGGAGGTGAGGCTCTTCCAAAGCAGGCCCATCCCTCGTTGGTGCTTGGGCCACAATTCAGGAAGGCATCACTATTCCGGAGAGCACTAAAGCATACCAATAACCCTTCGCACGTGCTTAGGGGCAGGTGAAAAAAGCACAAGCATGTTCCTGAATCAAGGCGTAGCTGATCAGGGGACATGTCTTTGTCTCATTCAAGGAGGGGTAATGAGAAGACTTGGTCTGTGCACCCCTGTGATCCCACCAATAACCAAACTGCTTGGGCTAAGTCCTGTCCAGTTGATATCTGTGTAATTCCCAGTTCCTAAACTCAGCAGTGGAACATTTTCCTGCTGTTATACCCAGTCTGGTCAGCTTGTCATGTGAAGCCTTCTGCTCCATGGCCCATCAGCAGCAATGGTTATTACCCAGTCTGAACTGGTTTGATGGTCTCTGGCTGTTGCCAGTAATGATACATTAACCTGGCAAAAGGCAATTTGACTTTAACAAATTTGACTGACTCTGCTGGGCTGAGACCTGGAGACAAAACCAGCCCAGCAACACCAGGAAGACATTTGTAGTCAACAATGGAATTGTTGAATCTTTTGCAAGGAATGCTACACACTCCAATCAGCGAGCGGCAGAGGGACCACCAGGAGCTGGAATCGGAACCAGTCCTGAGTTCCAAACTCTGGCATTGTGAGGTGCTGAGCACCCGCAGGTCCCAGCAATGTCAGTGGGAACCGACGACACTCAGCAACTCGCAGGAGTGTGCAGCATCCGAAAGGAACAGGCCCCTGCTGACAGGCAGAGCTATTGCCACATGGTTCTGTGGATGCAGGCTCCCTCCACAGGCCAACTGGCAACAGGCCATCACTAACTTGACAAGTTTTCGGAGAGCACGCTGGCTGAGGGTGGAGTCCTCCATGGGATCAGAGAGAATAGCTTTCTGCTGCTCCAGGGCATGTTCTTGTATGAGCAGCCGCTCCACTTCCATCTGCAGCCAAGTGTCAAACTGGGGAAAGCAAAGAGTAGCTGGTCAGCAGAAGCCCTCTAGAAAGCACAAGCTTTTCCTGGAAGGCAGGCCCCCATTCTCATTGTGTGCGATCTCTGATGGGGTTGGTGGTGTCATCCCTTCCACAAGGCAAACACCTGTCTCACTGCTGAATCTGGATGTAGCTACCCACCATTTTCCCTACAAGTGCAACAGCGGTGCCGTGCAGTAGCGTAGAAACTTCATACATCAATGGAATAGTTTTTCTGTCGATGTAGGTAATCCGCCTCCTCGAGCAGCAGCAGGTATCACACAATCATAAAATATCAGGGTTGGAAGGGACCTCAGGAGGTCATCTAGTCCAACCCCCTGCTCAAAGCAGGACCAATTCCCAACTAAATCATCCCAGTCAGGGCTTTGTCAAGCCTGACCTTACAAACCTCTAAGGAAGGAGATTCCACCACCTCCCTAGGGAATCCATTCCAGTGCTTCACCACTCTCTGAGTGAAAAAGTTTTTCCTAATATCCAACCTAACCTCCCCCACATACTAACTTGAGACCCATTGCTCCTTGTTCTGTCATCTGATACCACTGAGAACAGTCTAGATCCATCCTCTTTGGAATCCCCTTTCAGGTAGTTGAAAGCAGCTATCAAATCCCCCCTCATTCTTCTCTTCTGCAGACTAAAGAATCCCAGTTCCTTCAGCCTCTCCTCATAAGCCGTGTGCTTCAGCCCCCTAATCATTTTTGTTGCCCTCCATTGGACTCTTTCCAATTTGTCCACATCCTTCTTTTAGTGTGGGACCCAAAACTGGACAGAGTACTCCAGATGACACCTCACCAATGTCGAATAGAGGGGAATGATCACGTCCCTTGATCTGCAGGCAATGCCCCTACTTATACAGCCCATAATGCCGTTAGCCTTCTTGGCAACAAGGGCACGCTGCTGACTCATATGCAGCTTCTCGTCCATTGTAACCCCTAGGTCCTTTTCTGCAGAACTGCTGCCTAGCCATTCGGTCCCTAGTCTGTAACAGTGAATGAGATTCTTCCGTCCTAAGAATCTTCCTTCTGTATATTGAAGAACTCTACCATCAACTTAGCCATGTCTACAGCAGAGGTTAGGTCAGCTTAACTACGGTGTTTGGGGGGGGGGTGAATTTTTTCACACCCCCGAGTGATGTAGTGAGGCTGATCTAATTGATAAATGTTCATTTGGCTGTAGTCTACCAGCAAGCCACCTTGCCTGGAGATAGCATAAGACATCAGTCTGGTAAATGACCTGGTTTTCTGCCTGGCTAGTCACAATTAAAAACTGAGTAGCCAGGCAAATATACAGGCCAATTACCAGACAAGCCAGGAAACTTTCAATATTCCAAGCATCTGTCTGTCCCCGGTGGAGGACTGGAATGCACTAAATGGTCACCATTAAAGAAAAATGCAACAGGCCCCTACAAGGGAGGACCAACCCAATCACTGATACAGGCTGCACTGTAGTAAATCTGCTGGCAGAAGGATGAACACCTGTCTAATACAGCTAAGTGTGGGAGTACAGATTTAAGGTGTGATATGATACAATGTAATGCAATTTTATGTAGGTTTTCCCACCCAGGGAACTATTTTAAATGCTCTTTGCCATCGCCATGAGTCTATACAGAATATGGACTGCAATGCATTGAAAACAGAAAGATCCAGGACCTGGCATACAATCAAGAATTCAACTGAATTCATTACAGAGACCTAAGAGAATCGAACTCCTGACGAGAGGGTATTTGTTATAGTGGAAAATCCCACCCAGAGTTGTTTGTAACTTCACATAAACCGTCAGGGAGAGGATGAGAAAGAGAACAAACCACACATGACAGATGTGAGTCATATCACTTCATGCACTATCATGATGAGCATGGTTATAAGAACACACGTAAACTAGACTCTGGAATAGATTTGACTGGAGACTTAAATAGTTCAGCTCTCTATGATCAGGTAAACCTAGAAATACTGGGTCTCAGTAGGACACATAGCCCTCTCCACATCAGCAACCAACTAAATCACCATTACAAAACATTGATACCGCACCAAAGGTTTATCAGCGCTTTCTCTACACAGCGGAACGAAGGCCTGCTCCCAGCCTGGAAGAGCCACTGCCTGAGCTCACTGAATACAATACACCCAAGCTACCATAGATCGCCTGTCATACGGTACTTCCTTGCATAAGCTTCTACATGCTACACACCAGTAGCAAGCTGAGTGCTGTGCTGCACCAGGCACTTAGAGAACCAGGCACAATGTTCACGCCTTTGTCTCATCCCTCTCTTGGCTGTGCACTTCTTTGGGCTCAGCCCTGCAATGTTTACTTGCCCAGTTAGTCCTATGGGACGACTCAGCTCAGCATGGGCTGCAGGGTCAGGCATGTATTATTGAGATTGTTACATTTTCTGAAGAGCGTTATCCAATGCAACTACAGTAGTTACAAACTGTGGGCACATTCAACGTGGCAAGTGACTGTGGTGGTAGATAACCTACCAGCGATGCAGCTGCAGTGACACAAACCGGATACAGCGTCAGTCGCCCCGTGGAGGTGGGGGCATTCAGAGTCAGTACAGACCAAAATAAGGGGGGCTGCAGAGAGGTGTAGCCAGGGCAGCAGGACGCACTTAAAGGAAACAGTAGCCTCTCTTACCATGGTGCCAGGATGGTCCATGGATGGCTCTGCAGCCATTGCATCTGAGTGGCCAAGTGCCTCATCTCTCTGAGTCTTTCCTTCCACTCTTTGTTTTGCCTCCTTGAGGATATTCTCATACCTTTTGTTTCCTGCAGGAGAACCAATGGGTGGTCAGGAAATAAGCACAGGTTATAGCCAGATTCTACCCCAGTTACACCCAGGAAACCTCGCTGAATCCTACCATGGCCCCCCACCTCTCAGACCCACTGAGGAAAATGCAGGGACAGTCCCTACTTCCGTCCCTACAGATTAGCTCTCTCCTCCTGCAGCTCTGCCATCAGTTCTCTTCTCTCCCAATTAGGTCCAGCGCTTATGATCTCTGCTCAACCTCTGACTTTCTTCTTAAAACTCCTCTCCTGCTTCTGTCCTCCTCCCTTCCCACCTAGGAACTTGCTGGTTCCTTCATAATCAAAATAGATACAACTGGCAAGGGCTCCTCCCCTGTCTTCTCCATCCCCTTCCCCTTCCCCATCTTCCCCCCGTCTGACTCTTCTTGTCCCTGGCTCACCTGACATGGCTTTTCCCTGTACTGATTCCCCCCAGATCTACCTCTCCGACTCCATGTGTTTGCACAACAGTCACTGCCTTTCAGTCTTGCTGTCCTGCCTCCAGCTCAGGCTAAGCATGACCCAGAGTGAGCCCCTCATCTTTCCTCACAGGCTCGCTCCCTTCCTCCATTGTTCTCCCTGTCACTGAAGCAAACTACCTCAATGTCTGATCTGAGTCCTCTCTTTCCCCCACAAACCCCATTCAGGTTATTCCTAAATCCTTTCGGCTTTTCCTCTCCAGCATCGATCAAACCCATCCTTCCCTATGCAGCCCTGTGGCTAAATCGCTTCTCTATTGCTTGGGGTCTTCTCCTGCCTTGACTAACCCCCGCCTCCTCTCTGGCCCCTCACTTCCCACTTTCCTCCCGTCCAGCACATCCCAATGCTGCTGTGAAAAAGACCTCTCCTCACATTCCATGCAGAGCATGTGCCTTCCTCTCTGAATCCCTCCACCAGTCCCATTCATCTTCCTCCTTAATACAGGTGTCCCACTCTCACTGAGCTGTTCCCCTCCTTGCCCCCATTTCCTCCTCCCCCACAACTTCTTGCCCACCTGGACCCT
The DNA here is from genome assembly GCF_003597395.2 of Chelonoidis abingdonii. NCBI lineage: Eukaryota > Metazoa > Chordata > Testudines > Testudinidae > Chelonoidis > Chelonoidis abingdonii. The sequence continues at coordinate 2,373,645 of NC_133787.1, read as the reverse complement.
TTCTGGCCTCTGTTGTATCACCTGGCTCTCTCAACGATACGGTTTCTGGGACAGAGACCACATCCTCTCCTGCATTTGCTGCCATGTCAGTGCTCAGTAAATACCACATGCCAATAGCAGCAGTTGAAAGGTTGAAGATTTTATTAACAAACCCCTGAGCCAATAGACAGAGTGGGGCCAAACAACCTGCCTAGTGCTAGGATTGAGCTTGATAAGTTTCTCCGATGGAGTTGCCTGCCATAGCAGGGTGTGGACTCCATGATGCAGGAGGTCTCTGCCCAGAACCTACATGTTCTTTGGAAGTACATGGGATGGTGCCCTATGAACGTGAGGCAAGGCAGTACTGGAGAGAGCCTTCAGTGAGTGTCTGGAACTGAGCAGAAGAGGGAGTGGTGGGCAGGGTGTCCCTACCTTTGATGTTTCTGGGCAGATCCAGGCAGATCCTGGGGAAAATTCCCTCTCCTTTCAAGGTGATGCTCTCCGGCTCCAGGTGGGCCACCTGTATCTGGAAGGTCTGTTGGAAGACCTCAGGTACTCCAGGCAGGTAATAGACCTTCAGCACTTGTTCTTTTTTTGATTCAATGTAACCCTGCAGCAGGAGGGAGACAGCCAGGACATGGGACTGGGCAGAGAGTTCACTGAACACATGCGGACGCTGCCAAAAGCTGGGGTGGGGGCAAGAGGTGAGGAAGGGAGGGCATCGAGCTGAAGCAAACGGAACAAGTGAAGTTGCTCTCACTGGATTCAGGCGACGTGTTGCAGCTTCCATACACCCAAAAGCACTCAAAAGCTCAAGCCTCTGTGTCAGAATACACTGTGTGGCCTACCCCGTCAGACCAGTACTAATGCAGGACTGGATGTGCCCTGGGTGCCTTCAGGGTGCACTGCTGGCTGATTTGGCTCCAGTTGTGGCTCAGAGAGGGGACAGACTATGCCCAACCAGCTCCACAGCCCCACTTTTACCCTACTCCCTTTCAGGCAGCTTGCACCCAAGAGGGTAACAGCCAACAGGGCTCAGGCCCTGTGCCTCCACCCTCATCCACATTGCACAGGGCTGTGAGTGGGGGAAGAGAGGCTGCCTGTGCCCTTCACATTTGGTCACCCAAGCAGGCCCACAGCTAGGTGCTAGGCTTGGGAAAGTCTTTTCTAGGAAAATATTTCATTCCTGCTGGCAAAGGGGAAGTGTTTTCATTCACCTGCATGGAATCCTGGGCGTGGCAAACCACTGCAGGAGCTGGGCACATCCAGTAGGTTGCTGGGCCAGAATTGTGCAGGGGGCACATTTCAACACAGCAACTTACTGGAGAAGCTCACCCAGGGCAGCGAGAGGAAGGGGGGCTGAGTGGCTAAGTTGCTAGCCTGGACTGGGGGAACCCACGTTCAATTCCTTTCTCCCTTATTAACTTCCTCTGTGACCTTGTGCCACTCAGTGAAGGTCTGTCTGTCTTCATAGCAGCTGGGAGATATAATTCCCACTTCTGGTAGATGTACCTACATGATCACCCTTAAAAACAGCAGCGTGGCCCTGGTGGCCCAGGCTAGCCACCCATGTATGGAGCCGGAAGCGTTGTATGTGGGTGGCGAGCCCATGCTGCTGCAGCCACACTGTTATTTTTAGGTGCTAGTACCTGAATGTCTGCCCAAACTGGGGATTACACTTCCCAGCTGCTATAGAGATGTTCCCTTAGTCTCTCTGTGCTGCAGTTCCCTGCCTCACCAGGGTGCTGTAAGAATAATGACATGACGCTCAGATACTATCGCTATATACGTACATGTGACAAAGCGTAGCGTCACCTAGAACGTACTGTCCCTGCCAAACCCCATTCCCTAACATGGATCTTTTATTGTACCTCTCCCACCCCCAGCCCCACCAGTTAACATCCAGGGCCTGATTGTCACTAACTAGAGGCCCATTTGCACAACCACAGCTGCCTACACACTTACAGCCCGTGCGTGAGGAAAGCAGGGATGATGCTTGTGCTCTTGACTAGATAAGGGATGGCTGGCAAAGACTCTGGCCATCACTTTAGGAACACAAGGGCCTGAATGTGGGAGGAGGTTTTGCTTGAGTTGGCCCAGAAGGGGAAAATAAGTCTGACACCCATAGCACAGAGTGATGTCCTTGGTTTCTGTAATGGCAAAGGGCAGAATTAAGGTCACTGATCTTCACTACCCCATAGCAGCAGATATCACATGATCCATCCACTCCTCCCAACAGCACCGAGAGGGAAGCACCATGAGACAGAAATGAGAAAGGACACATTGGCTCTGGGGTAGGACATTCAATGGACTCAGGGAGCAAAAACGGGGCAACTCGAGAGAAATGTGCTGGGCTATGCTGAGAGGGAGGCTGAAGTGCTTAGGAAAGTGGTAAGTGCCTGAAGGGATGCTGGTGTCTCTCCAGCTGCATGGCATGCCTTGTTCTTATTTGTATTACAGTAGGGCCAACAGTAATATAGGCAATCATAGCCCCATGGAGCAGATGCTGTATACACAGAATGAGAGACCATCCCTTCCCCAGAGAGCTTATAGTCCAAATAGACAAGGCAGACAATGTGTGGAAGGGGAAACTGAGGCACAGAGAGGGGACGTGACTAGCCAAAGTCACACAGCAGGTCAGTGCCAGAGCCAAGAGCAGAACCCAGATGTCTTCAGTCCCCAGCCAGTGCCCCATCCCTATAATACACTGCATCCCCGAGACGAGAATACTTTTTAGACAGCTATGGGTAGCTTGGGGCCAGGAGGTGGCATTATTGGAGAAATGGGCTAAGGCTTAGATTGGCGAAGGTGCACAGGTGCTGCTGCAGTCAGTGTCACAACAGCTAACTCAATTAGGAGCCTACATTTCATTTGCAAAAGGGATTTAGGCACTTAGGAGCCAAAACCCCATTGCCAGTTGATGGGATTTAACGCCTACAAGGATAAATCGCTTTTGAAAATGAGACTAAGGCTCTTCCATCGGTGAGGCGCTGCAACGCTGAGCGCAGCAACCCCGGAGTACCTTTAAAAATCTGAACCCAAAGGACAGCTCAGCAGCTGGTGTATAGAGGTTACCTGGACATTTACTTAAACTAAAGGATGGTGAAGGGAGGAATACAAGAGAGTCCACTTCAGAGACCAAGGGAATTTTGTTACCAGCAAAATACAGGAGTCAGTGCGAAAAGAGAGGAGCAAATGGAAATGAAAAGCTAACTGTGTTTTGTGCAGATCCCATTCCTGGAGTACACACAACCGCAGGGCCATATTGGATGCAAACACCCTAGGCATGTATGTAATTCTAAATGCAGAGGTCCCTGCGCTGCAGGGTCACGAAGCTGGACTGGAAAGGAGACGGCTTTATGAGCTGGGATAGCAAAACACAGGCAAGTCCATGGCTCTTCTCTCGCAAATTCCAGGCCCTCTGTTGGGGATGTGTGGGGGTCACCCAGCAGAGCAGTGTGACTGAGGAGAGCCAGTGTGCACTCCAGCATGGGCACCTGGTCTTTCATTAACTCGTTCTGACGTGTCACAGTCACAACAGATCGGCAGTAGCCAGTGGACATCGTGTGGTTAGCGCTGACAAGGCAGCACCTCGGACAGTCCTGCAGAACAGCAGGTAAGAGAAGGTGCTGGCTTCCAGAGGTAGCTCTGAGGAGAGCTGTCCAGCCACAAGGCTGGTAGGTGCTGTAGCCTTTAGAACTCATGTATGGCCAACATCTATGAGAAAACCAGGGGATCTCCCCAACGTGCTCCTCCCTGCCTGGCCCCCACCACCAATCACCAGCTTTCCTTGGCTCCCCGTGTGCTAGTCGAGGGGCAGGGAGCATATATAGCAGGTGGCAAGGCTGCTCTGAGCAGCAGGAAACTTCTGCAGGTTCTCTTGGCTGACACTTTGCAGGGTTGATTGTCAGCCTTCCATGCAGAGTGGCTACTCCCTGGCTCTAGCAGCCCCAGACCTGGAGCCCACCTCAGGCAGGGTCTGTCAGACAAAGGTACTGGCACCTGTGCAATAGGGGAGGTGCCGCTTTCCCCTCCTGTGTCACCCCTCTGCCCCATTCCAATGGAATTTCCTCAGCTTTGCTCCCCACAGTACAGTGTTAGGGGGCAGAATCTTTGCTGAGCAGAGCAATCAGCCAGCACGCTCCCTGGGCACAGCGCAGTGGAAATCCCAGGGGAACACAAGCTCAGCACATAGTAAAAAGCCAGCCGGACCAGGTCCTTGGCTGTGTTAGCAGAGGGGCAGCAGCCGTTCCAAAGCACTTAGCCCCCATCCAGTTCTGCTTGCTGTTCCTCAGGCAGGAGATCAGACTTTCAGAGAGGCTGCAGCAGAGGGCATCAGAGACTCATCTATGTGAGGATACCAGGCTTCATGAAAGGGAAATATTAGAGCCATTTGGCTTCCTCTCCTTGGGAAAGAGGAGACTTGTAAGGAGCAATAAACCTGAGAGGTACCACGGTGTTTGTTCAGTGTGTGGCAGTACATGGCTGGTATAAGGTGTTTCCAGCTGGTATACAGCTCCGTGTTTCCAGTGATTTCTTCCTGAAACTGCTGCTCCCAAGGATATAGCAGGTAGATTAGTCACACTGCCGAGGGGGACAGAGAGGGGACATCACTGCAACATGAGGGGCAGGCTGTGGCTTTCCCAGACCTATACAGAGGCAGTGAGATGAGGCCTAAGAGGCAAGCACTTTACCAGGGCTTCTCCTTGTGTTTGGGGCTGAGCAATCTGCTTAATGGCATAGACTGGTTCCCTCCCTGCATCCTTCCCGCCTTGTGGGCAGGTAAACAGGAGAGAGGGACTGGCTCCAACTCCTCCTGGCCCCCTCTTGTCTTATTCTTTAATGGTTAATAATTGTATTGGTTGCCAAGGGATACTAATGTAATGAGCTGGAGGAACCAGGGTCTAGTCTAGCCTAGCTACTGCTAAGGAAAAGAAAAGGCTAAGCTCTATGGGCTACACTCCCTAACATCCTGCTGCTCTGCTGGGGGCCTGTTGCAGAGTCATGGGAGCAGGGGAAGCCCTCCCAGCCCCCAGCCCAGCCCATCCAGCAGCACAAGGACCAGCAGGACCTCAGGCAGTACTTTGCGCTAAGGAGAATAACACAAGCTGCAGGCAAAGCCCATCAAAGCAGAAAACACAAGCAAGTGCAGAGGCACGCAGGTCTGTGTCTAGTGGAGGTGACTCCGAGGTCTGCTGAGCGGGCTGGGTCAAGGAAGTTTCACGCCCTAGGTGAAACGTCCACCTTGCGCCTCCCCCCACCCCAAGCCCTGAGGCGCCCCCCCCATGGGAGCTCACCCCCAGTTCTGAGGCCCTCCCTGCGGCAGCTGCCCACCCCCACCAGCTCAGGGAGAAATGCGGTACCTCCCCACCCCAGCTCACCTCTGCTCCGCCTCCTCCCTGAGCACACTGCACCCGCTCTAATTCTCCTCCCCTCCCAGCCTTGCGGTGCCAAACAGCTGATTGGTGCTGCAAGCCTGGGAGGTGGGAGAAGTGGAGCAGTGACTGCGTGCTCGGCGAGGAACTGCTGTAAAAAAAATTGGGGGCACTGCTTTTTGGCACCCCCAAATCTTGGTGCCCTAGGCAACCACCCAGTTCGCCTTAATAGTAGCACCGGCCCTGCTGCTGAGAAAGCAAGAATGTGAGTGAAAGAGAAACTGAGCAACAGAGACACACTGGGCTTTCCTCACTCCTGAGATCTCTGAGCCCATAAAAACAGCAAGGACTGTTCTTAAACGAAATGTGCCAGTACAGGTATACTCCTGAGCACTTAAAAGAGACACGCTAGTATGCTCGTGCTGAAGGAGTGGGTGGATAAGCTGGCGTCTGTGATTGGGCAAGTGGGGAAGGAGTATATCTTGCTGGGTCACAGACCAGGATCTGAGATTGGCTGGGCTGGGCAGGGCAATGTGACCCAGGTTCTGTTGGGAAGAAAAAAGAATCTGTGCAATCCAGCTCCATCATTAGCACAAACCCAAAGCTCCCAGCAGCCAGAGCTCAAAGTGTGGCCAAAGCACTTGAGCTGCCTGCAGCTGGTCGTTTGACAGGGGAACCACCTGCCACTTAGAATATATTAAGGGATTCTATTAAGGAGCACGTCCATTTGACTTTCACTAGCTCCCAGCAGCTAAAACCTTCCATCATCTGCCCTGTTGGATTTACATCCTCATCCTCTGGCAACACAGCTAGACAATCACCCTTGCTGTGCCAAGGAGGGGGCTTCCCTTAGGAACGGTGATCAGCCCAGCTACCAGCACTTGTGGGGCCTCTGGCACGCAGTACCAGGATTTTAACTCTAGCCCCTCAGGGCTCCATCCATCTGTCACAGAACTCACAGTGGCAGGCAGGATCAGTGGCACTCCTGGCGGAGGGTTGTCGGCGGAGGCCTGGCTCATGTTCAGTACCATGTAGCCAAATCCAACCTTCCCGCTATTGTATAGCGTGATTTCAGCTTCAATGACTTGGTCAAACAGCTGAGGGGAAATGAGAGGAACAGGAGTGTCAATACCAAGGCTTTTTTTCAGATTCGCTTCCCACATACTCGTAACACGCAGATAAGGGGATATTCACTGAAAGCAAGAGACTGGCCCGAAGGAAACAGTCTTCCAGACAGTGCACAGCTAGGCTGTGAAACTCTTTACCACAATATGTCACTGTGGTCACTAGCTCAGCAGGAATCCAGAACGGACTGGATATTCTGTAAGAACATGCAGACTTATGAGAGAAAGGATTTAAATAGCAATCAGGAAGCAAGGAGGAGTTTTGGAGGGGATGTAAATCCTCCTGGCTTCAGGGCATAAATTAGCCTCTAATTGATGGGGGTATTTCCTGGGGGAAGTTAGTTCCATAACTACCTGCTTCAGGATCCTGCACCTTCCTCTGAGGCCTCTGAGCCAATGTCAGAGACAGGACACTGGACTGCCTGGCCCTGGGGTCTAATCCAGCCTGGCAATTCCTATCTGGTAAGCAGGAGAAGCTGTGAACGAGGACAGAAATACCTGGGAGATCCCACTCAGCTCCAGAAAGCATGAACATTTCCTATTCCTTGCTGCCATTTTCCAAATATGCCTCTTATGGGAAAGATAAGATAGGTGAGATTATATCTGTTATTGGACCAACTTCTGTTGAAAGCTTGTCCCTTCCACCAACAGGAGTTAATCCAATAAAGATTGATTCACCCACCTTTGTCTCTCTCATAACTGGAGACCAACACGGCTACAACACTTCAAACCATTTATTTTGGAAGACAGTCCTGTATTTCAGACTCCCTGGGTCAAACTGATCCCTGGTATAACTCCCCTGAAGTCAAAGGAGATAGATCAGGGCAGATTTGTCCCATTCCAGTGATAGCATAATCCAATGTATGTGATGTTAGTTGACATTATTCTAATAATGAATGAACGTATCATTCATCCCCAGGGAAAGCATTTTTTAAAATGTCGTAAACACTGGATTCTGTCCAACGCTGCTTGGATGAGCCTGGAGGATGTATACAGGAAAATGCTCCTATGCCCAAGTGTTTTTGGAACCTGCACTGGTAGGAAAAGGAATACAATAGGTGCATTAACATCTAAAGAGATTTCTATAATACTGTCTTTGGTCTTTTTTAGATGGTTTAAGTGAAACAGTGGTTCTTTGAGTTTTGTTTCTGATATCTCAGTCTCACACCATTTGGTCTACAATTACTGGGTTCTAGTTAAATACACTATTAATGGTGAAAAGGCAACACAGAAAACTGAATGACTGGTTAAAGGAAAGGAGCTCAATTCATCTGTGGTGCTTTAATACATGGATGAAACTGCCCCACTGCCTTTAATTTGTTTTCAGGCATTTGCAGAAGTAGAAACCAAATGTCACTAATTACTAAGTATTCTCCTACAGACTCTGAAGGCATGTCATGCGTCTCTAAACTCCCCCTCCTCTGTCTTTCTCTACATGGTCAAGGAGGCTGGTCACAGAAAACCTCAGATTTCCCATATCTCGCTGTCACTGGGGCTGCCACGTTTTCTAATGAACAGCTCCCTCCATGGGCAGGATGAATCTGAAAACTAACACAGATCCTTCAAGGGTTTATTTTTCCTTCATTAATGTGCAGGTTCATTAAAACACCCTACAACATAGTACATTCGTCCTGTTTCCTACTGTACCAGCAAAGGAATCCCATGCACAGGCTGATCATGGCATGAAACTGATTGACCTTTACTAGTGCGGCTGGAGTTAATCGATAGAATCATTTTTCCTATAAGCAACAGCAATCTTACTTCTACTGCTTCCCTTCTACTAAGCCCAAGAACAGTAGATACCAAAAGATGCAGGGCTTCATGATGGACAAAGACTGAAGAGGTTATGCTGCCCACAAGAAAGAGATTGTTGGGATACAGGTGTATGTTATGCAGAGGAGGTTCTGCTGACAGTGAGAGAGGGGTTGTGAGGGCCATATAACGGTATCCAGAAACAGGGGCAACCTGTCAGAAGGGGACATATGACTGCACGAGATGATGGCACATCCAGCCAGTTGAATGGAAGTTGGTGGCTCTGAAACTCAGGCCTCTCCTGTGTTTTACCTGCAGCCCATAGTCAATCTCCTTTATGTCAAAGGCGTAACTGATGAGTGAAGCCTCTCCGCTCAGCATGATCTCATAGGTAGGGCCTCCCTCAACTTTGCACAGTGCCTTGGCCCGGGCAGTGATGTCGGCGTGGCCATAAAAGGTGAACGAGACCTGCTGACTCTCGCTGGGTTGCAGCATTCCATAGAGGGGCAAGATGTCAAACACCTGGTGGCAAGGGGTAAGGGAATGAGGGTGGAGCAAGGCAGATACGACACAGTTAAACATTTCAAAGTGCAGAAATCAATGGATAGCAACTTCAGAAGAGCTTCATCCTTCATCCTGTCAAATGCCCTGGCATTCTACTCTGACAGCAGCTGTTGGGAGCAAGGCACAGACAATACTGGCTCCTCCAGTGGGGCAGGCACAAATGGAATGTTTCTAATCTCCAGCTTACAACCTCCCTGATCTAAACTGAAGGGCCATAGGGGATACGTAGTCTCCATGGTCATAAGACATCAATAGTGCGGCCTTGGAGACCTATGGGTGGCAGGATGTCCCCTCAGGTGATGTTCCTCTTCTCTGGAATTCCCAGCCCTTGAAGGGCCTTCAGACAAAGTAAGAGTCAGCAGAGCCCAATGCAAGACATAGCGACTCAGTTTGGCTTACTCCTAACACGCTATTCTCCATTCCAGTGCTAAGGAAATAGGCACTGCCAGAATTGTTATTATTAACCAGTTAATTAGTGAAGGGATGTGTATTGAAGTCTTTACACTCTATCCAGGCAAAGCTTTTACTGAAATCAGTTAAAGTGAAGTCAATGGGAGTTTTTCCTCAGAAAGGTGTTACTGCTCTTCAGAAGAAAGGTTCTAAAAGATACATAGACTTTAAGGTCCATGAGACTTAGAACCAGTTAACACATGTTGCAATGATGGCAGCATCGTACAGTGTATGGTATAGGGCATTTTGTGGGGCTGCTACAGGAGTGTCCCTGGGAATGATCCTTAGAAGTGAGGCAAGAGACAAGGGAGTGAGAGAACAGTCTTAAATCCAGTGAATCTCCTGCTTACTTCTTCCACCCCTGTTGCAAAAAGGTCTTCTGGCTCCACAAACCACAGTGATTCCTTGAGCTCCGCCGGGCTCTGAGTCCGAGAAATACCTTCCACTTCATCAGCACCCACCATTAGCATCTATGAAACAAGCAGCACAAGCTAGGGCAGTGGTTCTCAAACCAGGTGTATATGTACTCAGAGCTCTTCCAGGCGGTACATCAACTCATCTAGAGATTTGTCTAGATTTACAACAGGCTACATAAAAAGCACTAGTGAAGTCAGTACAAACTAAAATGTCCTACAATAACTTGTATATACTATACACTATATACTATACACTGAACTGTATGGGTCACCTGTGCAACCACAGCAATTGATTTATTTTATAATTATATGGTGTGGCAAATTGCCAGCACTATTATGATGGGTCTCACGCTTTCTCTTCTTTGGGGGCATATTTTCAGGGCACAATTTCTTGCCCCTGAATTGGAATATTAATTGCCCCACTAGTGTCCTAGAGGAGGGGAGTGGAGAGGGAGGGACCTGGGCCCACCCTCTACTCCAGGTCCCAGCCCAGAGGCCCTGAGGATAGTGGTGAACCACTTGAACTGACGGTTCCTTCTCCTGGGCTACTTCCCTCTCCTGCCCTTCAGCTTGTGGGGGGCTTCCTGCCCTCCCTCTGCACAAGCCAAGTGCCCCTCACCTAGGGTCTTGGACTTCTTAGTCCACCACAGCACTTCTTCAAACTGTCCTCTGCTTCCCTTCAAACTGTTCTCTGCTCCAACACCAATCCTCTCTGCTTCAGTTCCCACACTGTCTGATTGAAGCAGGGGTTTTTATCATGTGACTGACTGCAGGTGCTCTGGCTTCAGGCGCTCTAGTTAATCTATAGCAAACTTTCTTCCCCTTACAGGGAATAAGGCTCCCTTCTAATTCTCTCCTACTGCCCTCTGGCCATGCTGTATCACAATGGTCAACGGGGCCGGCTCCAGGCACCAGTGCAGCAAGCAGGTGCTTGGGGCAGCCAACAGAGAGGGGTGGCACGTCTGGCTCTTCGACGGCAGTTCAGTGGCAGGTTCCTCAGTTCCTCTTGGAGGGAAGGACCTGCCGCCGAAGTAACGGGGTATGCTGCGCCGATTTGCCTTTTTTTTTTGTTTGCGCTGCTTGGGGCAGCAAAACGCTGGAGACGGCCCAATCGTCAAATGAGAAAGTCAGCAATTTGTCAGTAATAGTATGCTGTTAACATGTTTGTATTTTTATGCCTGATTTTGTGAGCAAGTCGTTTTTAAGTGAGGTGAAACTTGGGTACAGTTGTCTGGAGAGGTTGACAGCACTGAGCTAGGGCAATCAAACTGCCACTCCCAATCTTGAGCCGCCCCTTCCTTTTCACAACGAACACTGCAGCCATTTTGCTCTTGGCTGGTCTGTCTCTGAACATAGCACGCCTGCTGCATACATTATTGTATTGCACATACATAGGGACATCTCATCAAAAGCAAAGGCCCAGACCCAGTTCAGAAAAGTGTCCTCACACAACGATGTGCATATGAAGCAAAGGCATAGTTAGGTCCATACTTCAACTACTAATAATGCATTTCCGTTCACCCTGGTTGACCTGCGTCTGACCAAGTGGGTATTCACCCACGAAAGCTCACGCTCCAAAACGTCTGTTAGTCTATAAGGTGCCACAGGATTCTCTGCTGCTGGTTCACCTGTGCAACTGTAACCCACACACCTCCTGGGTGTTGTGTTCTGTCCCAGCTAGTGGCACCGAGACCACTTAGCGAGAGAGAATTAAATGCATTTGCTCTACAGCCTTAGCTAACAGCCCGCTGGCTTTCAGCTTATGCACCAAGCTCCAGAGGTCGCAAGTTCAATCCTGGCTGCCAACAACAGGGGTCTACCAGCGTTACGCAACGAAGCAGACAATGCTGAATACACTACAGGCCTGTATTTGAAAACATGGTTCACAATATATTTATGGTCACTGAGCACTATATTTCCCAGTCAAGAGAAAATTTCCAGAGTGAATACTCCGTTACGACAGTTAAATTCTTATCAGTGACTACCTGGGAACCCTTAACTAGAACATACCGCAAACTTAACTTTGCCGCCTCTTGAATTCTGTGTGCTTCACAACGTCACAATGATAATACCCAGCTCTTTGCCACTATTTTTCATCATTCTACCTCAAAAGAAAGGAAGTCAGTAGCACTATCCCCATTTTACAGGTGCGGAAAGGTAGGGAAGGGGACTAGTATGATTCTGCTGGAGTGAGCAGGTCAAGCAGGTGAATGACTTGGACTTCATGGGATCCAGGCAATAGGGCTTGAGGAATTGCTACCTTTATTTCTGAGGAATCACTTCTGTCCAGCGGCTCTTTGCATTGGGTCTCCTCTTCACTCATCCCATCAGCATGTTTCTCCACATCCATCTCTCTGGAGTTTCTGGTGAAACATTCGAACAGAAAAGGAATAAGTCACCAGAGCTTTGCAGCTTTGCCAAGTAGCCAATAGATGTTTATCTCCTGCAGCCTGCACTAGGGGGAAATCTAACTGAGAAGAGCTCAAGTCCCACTGGGTTGCTGGGAAAGGGCATCTGTGACAGCCAGATCCTCTAGGATGGCCCTGGTCGCACTTACTGAAATGCAGCTGATAGCTCACAGACGGGACAGCTATGGTAGAATGGGTCCCCTATAGAATCAGACTCTTGAGGCTGACGATTTCTGTACAAACCTCATAGAAATGCTGCTGTCAGTTTGTTCTGAGGCTGCCTGGGACTCCTGCTGAGTTTTCTGCTCATTTGCTGGTTCGAGTTCAATGATGGACTTACGTCCTCCAGGGCTGAACCTTGAAAATGAAATTAGATTTAAACATGAGCATACTGTGAAAATGCCTGCACCCGAGGGGAAAAATATTGATTTGAAATTCCCAAAGCTACCCCATCCATCCTCTCCATGCAACCACTCCAGAACCTGGCAGGGTGAGGTCCCAGGACGGGTGCTGATATCTCTATGGGTACATCTACCTGGCAATCAGGAGGCACGATTGCTGCATACGTAGGCATATCACAGCTAGCCTTGACTGAGCTAGCTGGCTAAAAACAGTGTAGCTGTGGCAGCCTGGGCTAGCTACTCGAGTACAATCCCACCCGGGATCCGGGTACATACTTGGACAGCTAGCCCATGCTACCATGGCAACACTACTATTTTCACTGAGCTCCTTTGATCAATGCTCACTCAGGTGTGCCTATGAATACTGTCTGGATTGCAGTGCAGATGCACCCTGTGCATGAAACTTCTCAACTGTCATTGCTCCCAGCTGCTGCGGGAACCGAGTATGAATAGCTAATGGACAACATCTGAGTATTTTAGGCTGTAAAGAGGAGGACAGGTCATGCTGCATCTCACAGAGAGACCACTTTGCATGCAGATACAGTGTGGCCGTGTCCTGGAAGGGTCTATTGGGAGCCAATCAAGTGGTGGCTTGAAAGCAGCCAATCATGGCCAGGCTGGGCCCTATAAAAAGGCTGCAGGGAGGAGAGGAGCTCAGTCTCTCCCTGGAGGGCAAAGGGAGAAGAACTGGCTCTTAGAGAAGCACCTAAGATAGAGCAGGGCCAGCAGAGGATGGGAGAGCTCTGGGTTGATGACTGCCAGACTGGGACCCTGACACAAAGGGGCAGAGAAGGTGCTGGGGTGATGGGGAAGTGGCCCAGGGAAGTAGGTAGTAGAGGAGAGTTGGAGGAGGGCAGTAAGTGGCTGAGGCTAGAGGGTCCCTGGGTAAGGGCCTGGAGTGCAGGCCTGGCCTCCCCTCTTTCCCCCCACTTGCCAGTGATGAGAGTGGTTAAGCCAGACTGCAGTTTACCCTTGGAGGAACGGGCTAGACTGAGGACTGCAGTGAGCCACTGGGAGGTGAGTGATAGATCCAGAAACTGCTGGTCCCCGGAAGGATGGAGAGTCAGCGGAACGGGTGCAGCCAGAGGGCAGTGTCCAGAAGCAGACACCACAGTGGGTCTGACTGTGAGGACAGTGGAGACCACGAGAGTAATGGTGAGCGAGACACCACTAGCGAAGGCGTACTGCTGAAAGAGCTAATTCCCAAACCAACCAGCAGGAGGTGCTGCTGTGGTGAGTCCACACCCTGTTACAGGCTGATGTTTGTGTCTTTGCATTTCATTGGAGCAAAGAACTAAGGGGGAAAGATACTGATGTATTGTGGGGCAGTGATGTGTTGGGAAAAGAGGGGAGGAGGGCACGTTAAAGATTTGATTCTCTTGCCTCACCAAAAAAAAGGGCTACACTGAAAAATGAGACAGTGTAGTTTCTGTGCAATGAAACTATACCTGTGGAGGAAAGAGGTGTGTGGGTCATCACAGGGGAGTCACCTTCCAGCTAGAGCATTGCATCTCGAAGAACGCTATATCCAGAGCCTTAAAAACAGTCACTCACCCAAATCACACATGTGCATCGCAACTAAATCTCTACGTGGCAAGGCTAAGCACCTCTAAGGATCTCAGTGGCATTGCACCGCAGTCTGTCTACAAATAGCTCCAATTAGTCATACCCACTTGCTGTAACTTTCTTCTACCTGGAGGCCAGTGGCCTTTGAAAGGGTGAGAATTTCTTTCTGACAGGTCTTTCTGGGTGCATCTACACTAGCCTTGTATCCCTGAAACACCCATTGTAGCTGCCACAGGGACAGGTCCCCTGGTAGTAGCAATAATCTGAACTCTAGTGTAGACATCCTGCTGGCACCAATGGCCTTCCAACCACATCACCTAGCTCTGCTCAGAGCACGAGTAGATAGCTGAAAAAGAGCAGCATCCCCCAGAGCCTTGTTTACACTACAGCCAACCACCACAGTGCTATATCTGCTGTAGTGATGATAGGAAAGTCCCTGGGGGGGGGGAATCTAATGTTAGAAAAGGCTCAGAGCTTCCACTGACAGCTTTACAACTACATATGCTGCTGCCTAGCGTAAGTGAGGCGCAAACATAGCAGCAGCAATACGAACTGGCATTGAGAGTAAGCTTTGGTCCTTCTAGGTTAACAGCCACAAATTCCTTACAGACACCACCTGGGTTATGCAAACCCGACTTACGCAAATCTGCATTTATGGAAAAAGTTCCGTAAGCTAGAAATATGAGGTGGGTTTATTTCGTTTGATTTTTTTGTGTAATGATAGGGTATAGTTTCCAACTTACACAAAATTTGAGTTACACAAGGCATTCCGGAACGGAATGCTTGCATAAGTCGGGGACCATCTGTATTTGACTGTATTTGTAATCTTAGGTGCCTGTGTCACTCCTGAAAATGGAATTTAGGGCTAAATTTAAAAAAGATGCAGACAGACACCCAGAGGGATTTATTCCTTAGGTGCCTAAATAACTTTGAAAATCTGGCCCCGGGAGCCTACATCCCATAGATTCTCAATGAAATTTAGGCTCCTAAGTGCCTAAGTCACTTTTGAAAATGGGATTTCATCTCCTAAATCACTTAGGTACTTTTGAAACTTTGACCTTTCATCAGCTAGTCAATACTTGGCATTTGCTAGTTGAGCTTTGTGCCTCGTTCCCAAAGTTCCATGGTGCTGTTTCCGTTTCCTCATTGGCTGACATCTCCTTTGCAAGTCACTTACATTTCCACCTGAAACAAGTTTCATTTTGCCATAAAATGATCTTTTATTCCCTTAACTCGACTGAACCTTGGCTACAGGCTTGAAATCAAGGTTGTTATTTCATAAAAATTCTGGCAGGGGGCAAAGTTGTGTCAGCATATAGAATATTACATGTGATTAAATGATATCCCACAAAAGGTTGGGGCGAGGGAGAAGTGGAGCATATAGACAAAAATTGGGGACAGTGGGGCAAACCAAAGTCTTGGGGGGAGGGAACTGCACCCCTTAATCCATAGCAAATGATGCCCCTTTCTGAAATGTGCTTCTGATGAACATTTCTCGTCTCCAAACTTCGCTCATATGAACTCTCATGAGAGGAGAACAAAAAGTGTGAACGTTTCTGAACTGCAGTCCAGAGGGCCCAGAAATGACGGTGAATCCTCCCCCTCCCCATGTGCTCAGCTAGAGTCTCATCTTCTCTTGCTTCCCCTGATTTCATTCTTTGATTTCCATGGAAGTGAGGAGTGTAAATACCTTTGAGGATCTGGGCCCAGGGGCCCCACATCAGCCACCTAGGCCAGAACATTTTGACCATCCCTTTTGGTTATACACACAGTGCTAGATATACTGCCTTCTAATGAGAAGCCTCTTGTGATAAACACTGCAGTTAATAGCAACTCACGAGAAGAGTAAAGCCCCCGAGATGGAAAATCTATAGTCACTTATTAAATTATGCCTAGGTTTATAGAACAGCTTAAAGAACTTCATTGGACCACAGGGCCTAGATAATAACAATATCTTTCATCCTAAAGTGGAAGCCCTCTGGGATGCCATGCTGGAAGCTATGACTGGGAGCTTCTGCTAAGGAGAAGCACAAAACCACTAAGAGACTTTTACCAGAGGAAAAAAAATGAATAACAAGAAGTGAAACACTTAAAATATGGGAGTGAGATCATCCTCACAGAACTAACAGCAGCCATAGGAAAACTTATTACTCCCAGGTAAGACAAACTCCATAGGGTTGAAACAAAAGGCAATTGCTGTTTTAGAAAGGTAAAAGGGATGAGAGGGGATACAAGGTGGAGAGAATACCAGAATGAAATTCCAGAATCCTCAGTCTATAGGCTTCTTTCTCACTGAAATTAATGGGAGTTTTGCCTAAGTAAGAACTTCAGGAAATGGCCCCAAAAAGAGGAGAGGAGGTGGGGAATGGACTTTAACAGTGGCTCATCTCCTCCAAACTCCATCAGAGTTGTTTTCACGGAGGCATCCCCTAAGCTCCTCATCTGATCGTTCCCCTTATTTACCTTTGTGCCCCACACCTTCAATTGTCCAGCATCACAGTGATCAATCATCCTTCTGGAGCAGGGCTGGAGAAGAGCAGAAGAGAGGAAGGCTTGTCCAGAGACTAATGTGCTAGCCTGGGATTCCAGCCACCCAGAGTCAAGTCCCTGTTCTGCCAGAGACCTTGTGCAAATAGATTAGGGTACACTGCACTCAGGTGGTGTGATTGAAGCATGTGTAGATACACTTGAGGTAGCTGGAGTACCAACAGCAATGAAGCAATGGTAGCACACAAGTATGTCAAATGAAAGAGAGGCCCATCCAATTACATCATGTAATGGCAGACAGCTAAAAAGTGACAAGTTGTTAAAATGCTTATATACAAATGCTAGAAGTCTAAATAATAGGATGAGTGAAACTGGAGTGTCTCGTATTAAAAGAGGATATTAAGATAATAGGTATCACAGAAACTTGGTGGAATGAGGATAATCAATGGGACACAGTAATACCAGGGTACAAAATATATTGGAAGGACAGAACAGGTCGTGCTGGGGTGGGAGTGGCACTATATGTCAAAGAAAGCATAGAATCAAAAGAAGTAAAAATTTTAAATGAACCAAACTGTACTATAGAATCTCTATGGATAGTAATTCCATGCTCGAATAAGTAGAATATAGCAGTAGGGATATATTACCGACCACCTGATCAGGATGGTGATGGTGCTAGTGACTACGAAATGCTCAGGGAGATTAGAGAGGCTATAAAAATAAAAAACTCAATAATAATAATGGGGGATTTCAACTACCCCATATTGACTGGGTACACGTCACCTCAGGACGGGATGCAGAGATAAAGTTTCTTGATACCTTTAAATGACTACTTCTTGGAGCAGCTAGTCCTGGAACCCACAAGAGGAGAGGCAATTCTAGATTTAGTCCTAAGCGGAGCACAGGATCTGGTCCAAGAAGTCTTTATAGCTGGACTGCTTGGTAATAGTGACCATAATATAATCAAATTTAACAACCCTGTGGCTGAGGAAACACCACAGCAGCCCAACACTGTACCATTTAATTTCAGAGAGTGGAACTACACAAAAATGAGGAAGTTAAACAGAAATTAAAAGGTACAGCACCAAAAGTGAAATCCCTGAAAGCTGCATGGAAACTTTTTAAAGACATCGTAATAGAGGCTCAACTTAAATGTACACTCCAAATTAAAAAACAGTTAGAGAACCAAAAAAGTGCCACTATGGCTAAACAACAAAGTAAAAGAAGCAATTAGAGGCAAAAAGGCATCCTTTAAAAAGTGGAAGTTAAATCCTAGTGAGGAAAATAGAAAGGAGCATAAACACTGGCAAATGAAGTGTAAAAATATAATTAGAAAGGCCAAAAAAGAATTTGAAGTACTGCTAGCGAAAGACTCAAAATTATAGCAAAATCATTTTTAAGTACATCAGAAACAGGAAGCCTGCTAAACAACCAGTGGAGCCAATGGATGATCGAGATGTAAAGGAGCACTCAAGGACCATAAGGCTATTGTGGAGAAACTAAATGAATTCTTTGTCTCAGTCTTCATGGCTGAGGATGTGAGAGAGATTCCCAAACCTGAGCCATTCTTTTTAGGTGACAAATCTGAGGAACTCCCAGATTGAGGTGTCATTAGAGGAGATTTTGGAACAAATTGATAACCTAAACAGTAATAAGTCACCAGGACCAGATGGTATCATCCAAGAGTTCTGAAGGAACTCAAATGTGAACTTGCAGAACTACTACCTCTAGTCTGTAACCTATCATTTAAATCAGCTCCGGTACCAGATGACTGGAGCATAGGTAATGTGATGCCAATTTTTAAAAAGGGCTCCAAAGGTGATCCCAGCAATTACAGACCAGTAAGCCTGACTTCAGTACTGGGCAAACTGGTTGAAACTACAGTAAAGAACAAAATTTTCAGACACATAGATGAATATAATTTGTTGGGGAAAAGTCAACATCGTTTTTGTAAAAGGAAATCATGCCTCACCAATCTTAGAATTCTTTGAGAGGGTCAATAAGCATGTGGACAAGAGGGATCCAGTGGATATAGTGTACTTAGATTTTCAGAAAGCCTTTGATGAGGTCCCTCACTGAAGGCTCTTAAGGAAAGTAAGCTGTCATGGTATAAGGGAAGGTCCTCTCATGGATTGGTAACTGGTAAAAAGATAGGAAACAAAGGGTAGGAATAAATGGTCAGTTTTCAAAATGGAGAGAGGTAAATAGTGGCATCCCTCAGGGGTCTGTACTATAATAATATGGAGATATACCTATCTCACAGAACTGGAATGGACCTCGAAAGGTTATTGAGTCCAGCCCCCTACCTTCACAGCAGGACCAAGTACCATTCCTGACAGATTTTTACCCCAGACCCCTAAATAGCCCCCTCAAGGCTTGAACTCACAAGCCTGGGTTTAGCTGACCAATGCTTAAACCCTGGAGCTATCCCTCCCCAGTCCTAGTCAACATATTCATAAATGATCTGGAAAAAGGGGTAAACAGTGAGGTGGCAAAATTTGCAGATTCTACAAAACTATCCCAGATTGTTAAGTCCCAGGGAAACTGTGAAGAGCTACAAAAGGATCTCACAAAACTGGGCGACTGGGCAAAAAAATGGCAGATGAAATTCTATGTTGATAAATGCAAAGTAATGCACATTGAAAAACATAATCCCAACTATACATATAAAATGATGGGGAAATTAGCTGTTACCACTCAAGAAAGCGATCTTGCACTGTTCTCAGTGGTACCAGATGACAGAACAAGGTGCAATGGTCTCTAGTTGCAGTGGGGGAGGTTTAGGTTGGATATTAGGAACAACTTTTTCACTAGGAGGGTGGTGAAGCACTGGAATGGGTTCCCTAGGGAGGTGGTGGAATCTCCTCTTCCTTAAAGCCATTTTAAAGTCAGGATTGACAAAGCCCTGGCTGGGGTGATTTAGTTGGGGATTGGTCCTGCTTTGAGCAGGGGGTTGGACTAGATACCTCCTTAGGTCCCTTCCAACCCTGATATTCTATGATTGATTCTATGATCTTGGAGTCTTTGTGGATAGTTCACTGAAAACATCCACTCAATGTGCAGTAGCAGTAAAAAAAGAGAACAGAATGTTGGGAATCATTAAGAAAGTGACAGATAATAAACAGAAAATATCATAGGGTTGAAAGGGACCTCAAGAGATCATCTAGTCCCCTGCCGCTCAGGACAGGACCAATCCTCATAATGGCCCCCTCAAGGATTGAACTCATAGCCCTAGGTTTAGCAAGCCAATGCTCAAACCACTAAGCTATCCCTCCCCCCTAATCATCATGCACCCTCAAGTCATGTGCCCCAGTCCCCTGATCATTTCTGTTGTCCTCTGCTGAATTCTCTCCAATTTGTCAGCATTTTTTCTGTATTGAAGGGCCCAAAACTGGACGCAATACCCAGATGTGGCCTCACTAGTGCCAAATAGAGGGGAATAATCACTTCCCTCGATCTGCTGGCAATGCTCCTACTAATACAGCCCAATATGCTGTTAGCCTTCTTGGCAACAAGGGCACACTGCTGACTCATATCCAGCTTCTCCTTTACTATAATTCAGTTCGGTATTGCCAACCCCAAGCTTTCAAAAATCACATGCTTGGTTTTAAAATTATGGGACCTTTCTCGGTCTTCTGGTTTCTGGCCTTTAGATCGTATTCGCTTCACATTTTCAAGCACAAGTCACGTTTTGTTTTTTTAAATAAAAGCTGAAATTTCTTTTGTAATGATGTGGCTCCGGCAGCTGGGCCCTTATGAACAACACCAAGTACTGAAAGACTTGTGATAAAATTCCAAGAGTTTGCAAGATGGCAAGGGGATGCCTGCAGCCTGTGTGTCACTTCAGAATTTTCTGCCAGCACAGGAACAAGGGAGAAAGTTGTGTTATGGACTCACTGTGGGTACATCTACACTGCCATCAGGAGTGTAGCTGCAGCACGTGTAGACACCCTCGAGGTAGCTCTGATGGAGCGGCAGCGCAGCACAGGCTGGCTCGGGTATGTCACACCTCTGGCTTGCAGCGCAGATATGCCCTGGGTGGGAATGTGCTGTTCTAGTATCCACTGCAGAGCTGGCCCAGTATTTCAGGTGATGCTGTTTGTTGCTTTCACCAGCACTGAAGGGAAGAAGAGGAGTGCCTGGAAAATACCTGATTTTTACAGTAATGTCTTTCTCTGTAAATCAGAGCTTACAATGCAGGATCAATAAAAATATAAAGAATACACCATGTACGGCAGGCAGGACTGAGGCAAGCCCAGAGCACACACAGGCAGACACAAGAGGGAGAGTTTGCACAAGCACTAAGATGCACAAGGCTGGAGCACACAACGACCAGCCTGGGAAGCAGCGGTTTATAGAGTCATGGATTGCACATTGATTATGCAATCACTGAAGACACAGAAACCAAATGAATGCAAGAGACTTTATCCCTTTTCAAGTTATTTCTAGTGCAAACGATGGGCTTACAATGACATCCCTTTGTATAACAGCTCCATATGATGTTCTATGCCAGGTGGCAAACTGAAAGTAGATTCTCTCCAGTGCTACCTTCCACCATCACCAATCTATCATGCAACAATGCATAAGATAGCTGACCAGCAGGAGTAATTTCCTAGCACTCACAGGGATCATATTGATTGGTTCTGTAAAGCACAGAATCCCTGCCTGTGATTTGATTCGCTGGGAGAGAGGTGTGATTTTTAGGTTGACAGGACTTTAAAACAGACCTCTAGACTTCCTACATTCTAGGCTGCCTGGTGTGCGATTTCATAGGCAAGCAGGGCACTGGAGAGGATAACGTTACGTTAACACCTACAAACTTTAGGACTGAAACAGGCTTTTCCAGGCTGCACTGTAACCTTAATGAAACCAACATACACATTTTATTCTGGGGTTTCTGATACAGCATGGCCAGAGGGCAGCATGAGAGTGTTAGCAGGGGGCCTTATTTTCTGCCAAGGGAGGAAGGTTTGCTTTAGATTAACTAGAACACCTGTAGCCATTTAGAGCACCTGACTCCAATTAGAGCACCTGACTTCAGTCATGTGATAAAAACCCCCTGCTTCAGTCAGACAGTGTGGGAGTTGAAGGAGGAAGGTTTGATTGGAGCAGAGTGCAGGTTGCAGAAGTTGCAGAAGAGAAGAGTTTGATAAGAGAGAAATAGAAAGTTTGGAGGAGTGCTGCGGTGGATTGTGAAGTCCAGAAGAAACCCTAGGTAAGGGGCACCAGGCTTGTGTAGAAGGGAGGCAAGAAGCCCTTCACAAGCTGAAGGATAGGAGAGGGAAGTAACCCAGGGGAAGGAACCGCTAGTTCAAGTGGTTCACCACAATCCTCAGGGCCCCTGGGTTGGGACCTGGAGTAGAGGGCGGGCCCAGGTCCCTCCCTCTCCACTCCCCTCCTCCAAGGACACTAGTGGAGTAATTAAGAACCGGTTCAGAGGCAAGCAATAGCGCCCTGAACCTACCCCAGAGAAGAGAAAGCGTGAGACCCAGCAGAACAGTACCGGCAATTTGCCACAGGTTCAAGAACAATTCTGTATAGAACCCTGAAATGTTAGATCAGCAAGACACAAAAGATCACCCATTTGTTATTTGTCAAGGGGGAGCCAGCACTGAAACAGACTTAGATACTATCAAAGCAGCAGTAGTTTTCGCTCAACAGTCTCCACTTCCTTATAATATTTTCAGCTCCTGTTTACATAAAAACAATCAATAAGAATCTGCTGGGTTGCAAATATAAACATTAAGAAACATTTACTTCTCCCTCCCCCATTCATGGGGGGGAAGTACTGTGCCAAGTTTCCGATCATAAAGAATATTTAAATCCTTTGTTAAGATAAGATTTGTGTGTTTACTGAACTGTGCATTGAAATTCAAACCAGACTGTGGAGAGGAAGAAAAGAGCAGCAGCAGCAGCACTGCAGTGAGATTTTAGGTTTCCTGCATCAGTTTTCTATTTGCTGGAATTAACTGGCAGAAGATTTGGTGTTAATGTGAATGCAATGAGCAGTCCTGTGGATATTTCACTGTGACTGAGTATCAGTTAACTAGCGGTTAGAAAGCAGTGTTGAGAGAGACTTATTTTAGTCAAAATGTCACCTTGGGGGAGTATTTTGGTTTCATTCTTTTCTGGAAATGCAGAAAGATTGGGATAGGACCAGGGACTCAGAATGTTGCTATTGAAAAGAAATGAAATACCTTTGGTTCCACATTTACAAGAAAAATTCCTGACTACATTTAAGCAGGGTTATGTATTATGGGTTTGGTTTTCAGCAGCCTTGAGCATCCACAACTCTGGCTGAAATCCAGGAGACACAGGTGGTCAGCTCTTCTGAAAACCAGGCTTCATTTCCAATGAAGCAATCAGAGAAAGGTCAGTTAGGTCATTCAGTTGATTCCTCAAGGTCCTTAGACTATGTTTTCAAATGCTATATCTGGTGCAGTTTCACATGATTCAAGAAATTGAGCCACCACCATTTCTGTTACGAAGCTTTTCCAAAGTCTAAGAAATATCACTGCTCGCAAATGGAAAATAATCCTTCACTCAGTTCCATCCCATTTCTCCTCATTAAACCCCCTTTAGATCACTCTACAATTCCTCAGCCCCAATGGTGTTTAAATCCTTTAGATGCTTCTAGAGTTACATTTTCCCTTTGGGCTGCCATTTGGTCAAACCATAGGTATTGTGGGAATAGCAATGACATGTGGGGAGGCATGTGGGGTAATGTGCCCCCCCAGATTTCTGCCCTCCATTTAGCAGAGGTTTTCAAACGGTGAGGTGTGAAGCCTGCTTGGGCCCCTGGCTCTCCATGCTGTGGGAGCTGGGGCAGTGGCTGCCTGCCCAGCAGCCCTTCCTGCCCTGCTTCCCGAGCTGGGCCCCTCTGCACAGCCGGGCATTCCCCAGGCAGGACGGGCAGCTCAGCTCCAATCTGCACCTTTGACATGCTTTTGCCTCTCCCCTGAAGGAGCCCAGCACTGGCCAGTGATACCCCCGCTCCAGCCAGCCCCTGCCCATGGAGCCCGGCTGCCATGAGACACTCCCCGAGGCACTCGCTAGCTGCTGCCCTGGCACTCCTGGCTCTACTCCTGTTCCTCCAGAGGCAAGGCATGAGGCAGTCATTGCCCCTCAGAAACTTTACATTGTGCCCAGGAGTTTGGCATCATCTCTATACATTTCCATGGAGTTACTCTGGATTTACACTGGGGTAATCAATAGGAGAATCTGACCCATTCAGTTCTCTTCCTTCCTTGCGCTTCACATATCAGTTACCTGACCCAATGAAATTACAGACTAATGGTGATGCCGTGAGAAGTAATTCCTGCCCAGCTCCTGGGAAAAGAGGTGCTTCTAAATCAGTCTTCATCCAAACAAATGAGCATGACTCCAATAATAAATACAATAAGTACAATGTAATGTCTTTTGTTAGAAATAAAGCAATCCGTAATTGGGAGGATGTTATTTAAAGTAATCAGCAGCAATTACAATCGTATCAATTACTTCAAATCACTCCTACAGATATCTGGTGATATTAATTTCTATAAATGATAACAAAGAGTGAGTGATGTGTCTGAATAGCACAGTTCACATCAGAGATCTGGACGTTGGCTATTTAACTGCATACATTTCTCATGCCAGGTCTCTAGTATAATTCACAACAGGCCCAATCCTGATAGGTGTTGAACCACCTCAATTTCCACTGTGAGTGTTGTATCTCTGAGCATTGGGTCCAGGATAATAGGCTAGATCACTGCATTCAAGCACAGGAACAGGTCATAAAAGAATGAGTAGAGGTGGCTCCTATTCTCTTGAAATCAGTGGCAAAGCACCTGCTGACTTCAGTGGGGCCTAATTCTCTCAGGCACCAATTCAGTGAACCAGCCCTCTTCAGCAGATCACCTAAGCATATGCTTAACTTCAGTTGACTTATGCATGCGCTTACAGCTAAGCCAGATGTCAGTGCTTTGCTAAATAAGATGGACCTAAGCAGATGCTAAACTGCTTGGCTGTAAGCTCCATTCTGTGAAGTGGTGGGTATCCTTAGATCCCCGTGATGCCAATGGTAGGTGAAGGACCCTCTGCATCTCACAGAACCAGGCTCAAGAGTACAGATGTAACAGCGTGTCTAACAACTGAGCCACACTGCAATTGGACTGAAAGGAGCATTCTGGAGATTGTAGGACAACTATTCTTAAAATACACCACTATAAGGGGCTTGGGTTTTGGCTTGGGATACTGCTATGCTATTTGGGGCTGGGTTACTGATCCTCCCCCTCTGCGGTGGTGCATCTCGGGAACAGTGCAGCAAGAGAGGGGGGAGCTGAAATAAGAACCACTAGGTCTACATCTGCACTGCAATCATGAGCTGTGTCTGCAGCTGGAATAGATGTACCCAAGCTAGCTAGCTCTGGTGCCAGAGCAGCAAAGTGTGGCAGCACAGGCTTCAGAGCAGGCTGTACAAGCCCACCTGGAACCCTGGGTAATTATTCAGGCAGCTCCCCTGCATTGAAGCCTGTGCTGCTGCAGTGTTGCTGCTCCAGGAGCCGAGCCAGCAAGTTTAAAGCTAGCTCACGTATTTCTACATGAGCTGCAATCACACCTCAATTGCAGCAACCATACCCCATGTCTTGAAGCCAGGGAATGTTACCCCATCTTTTATCCTCTATGCTTACATCAGCCAGTTCTGCTAAAGGCCCAGAAGGGGTCTCCACAGCCACACTGTCTAGCGCAGGCTACCCAGCTGGTGGAGTTGTGACATCACTTTTCAGACTTGGCTAGCAACATCTTCCGAGCAGGACACTCATTTTGACAGGACTATTTAATGTTCATAATTGACAGAGAAGGCAGGAAAATAAAAAAAAAACAAAACTATGAAGAAAAAAACAGGAGCATTAAATGCAGTATACTCTTTCGGGTCAGGCTCTGAAGTGAACTAAGCAGGTCCTACAACATAGTCCCAGTGTACATTCTGATATTCAGAGCTGACACCTTGTTCAGAATAAGTCAAGTTCTACTCAGAAGCAGGTATAACAGACAGATTTAGGGCCAAATTCAGTTCTTGCTGTGATTTATATACCCCCTGAAGCCCCATGTACATTATTAATTTAACCTTAAGTTTACTTATGGCTAAAGGTCAGGTATACAGCGCAATTCATTTACTTCCCACTTTAGCATGACTAAGTAAAACATCCTGCAACATAAGGGTTTGTGATCTGTGGGTCTGATCCTACAAACCCTTATTCCCAGAAACAATCCCATTGAATTCAAGGGACTCAGGTGAGTATGCTGGACGGGCCCTAATCCACACTAGGTGAAACCAAGACACAGGAGGACAGCTCAGGAAAGATGATGGGTGGGTGGATAGGTTAATAATCAAGAGAGAGGAGGAGGTTCTGTGTGGAAAGGTGGCTTTCAGGGAGGCGGAGTAAAGATGCTTGGTGATCAAGAGCAGGACAACTGTTCCAAGCCTAAGCGTTGCATGAGAGACGGCACAAAGCAGGCCTGGGGCAAGGAACGAAACATTTAGCTATGTTTCCACTGCAGTCAGAGGGGTGGTTATTGCACTGTAACATACCCAAGCTAGCTCTGATCCAGCTGGCTTTGATAACAACAGCGGTGCACCGGCAGCAGCACTGGGTGTAGCATGGGCCAGCACTCAAGTACTCGGCCTGTACAAGCCCACCGATGAGCCTGGGCGGGCTTGTATGGGCCATGCTGCCCTGGCTTTGCTTCTGTTGTTGCTGGAGCTATCTAGATCCACGCTTGTGCTGCAGGGCCACCTCTGATTGCACCCAGGGCCACCCGGGGGGGAGGGGAAGGGAGGCCAAGTGGGGCAATTTGCCCCAGTTCCCAGGCCCTGCAGGGGCCCCACGAGCCCTGGCCCGGAGGCGGTCTGGGTCTTTGGTGGCATTTTGGCAGTGGGGGTCCCTTCAAAGCTGCTGAAGATGCAGAGCAACTGAGGGCCCCCCCACCACCGAAATGCCACAGAAGACTTGGAGCGACTGAGGGCCCCCCTGCTGCCAAAATGCCACCGAAGACACAGAGTGACTGAGGGGCCCCCCGCCACCAAAATGCCCCCGAAGACTTGGAGCGACTGAGGGCCCCCCTGCTGCTGAAATGCCGCCAAAGACACGGAGTGACTGAGGGGCCCCCTGCCGCCGAAATGCCACTGAAGACACAGAGCTACTGAGGGGCCCCCCACTGCCGCTGAAGACCCGGAGCGACTGAGGGACCCCCGCCGCCAAAATGCCGCCAAAGACCCAGAGCGACTGAGGGGCTCCCTGTTGCTGAAATGCCGCCGAAGACCCAGAGCGACTGAGGAGTCCCCCACCGCCAAAATGCCGCCGAAGACACAGATCAACTGAGGGGCCCCCCACTGCTGAAATGCCGCTGAAGACCCGGAGTGCTGCTGGGTGAATACAAGCACTGCAGCTCCCCTGCTTTGCCCCAGGCCCCCTGAATCCTCTGGGTGGCCCTGACTGCACTGTAGGTATAACCGAAGGTAGAAGGATGGGGGAGAAGACAGGGAGCAAGACTGGGAGCAGGAAGGAAACAGAGCAAAGACAGAGCAGGAGACAAACGAGTAAACAAGCAACGCTCCAGGCTACAGCCTGATTCTCCCGGACGCTGAGCACACACAGTTGCCATTGATTGCAGCCAGCGGCAGGTGCTCAGCACCTCTAAAGATCAGGCCATTGGTTTAGTTAACATTCAGACGGTGGCAAACCTACAAGAGTCTCACCCCAGAAACTACCTGGTCGTACTCAGCCCGAGTCTGGTATGTACCTGATCCTTCCAGGAGCTCACGTTTAGGGAGATTTTTCACGGGGGAGGACGTTACAGTTGCTCTTGTGAGAACAGCGTGGCTGTCGATGATGTTAATGAGGCACTGTCCATTTTTACTGCTACACTAGGCAGAGCAAACTGCCTCCATGACACCACGTGCCTCAGAGTGCTCTAGCCTAGGCTTGCCTCTACTCTGCAGACTGAAAGGAAAGCAAACCTGTGTGACTGTTCTTCGAGCGGTGTCATTCATGGCCATTCCTCGTGTGCCGTTACCAGAGATTATTCCCTAAGCTGCATCCATCAGGCCAGCTCTAGCACCCTCTGGTGTCGTGCATTTATGTGCCATTATAAAGGCTGCCACCGGCCCTGCACCCTCTCAGTTCCTTCTTGCCAGCTAACTCCGAGAGAGGGGCGGGTGGTTGTGGGGGTGGAATGAACATGAACAACGGATCTCAAAGGACAAGTTGCACATGTCCATTCCATGATAGGTGACTCCCAAGCAGTATCCCAGTAGGTGGGCTCTGAGTTCATGGACATGTTGACTGCAATACCACGCTCCTGAATCTGGCGTTGTCCCAGGCCTGTTGGGCGATGGCGTAGTGAGATGTGAAGGTATGTACCCATGACCAGGTTGCAGGCCTGAAGATGTCCTGGACTGGGATTTTTACTTGAAACACTGCTGAGAAAGCCTGGGCTCTTGTAGAGAGAGCACTTAAGACGGCCAGAGGCAGGACATTCGCCTGTCACTTGCAAACCTGAATACAGGTGATTATCCAGGATGAGACCCTCTGGGCTGATACAGGAAGCCCTCTCATCCTTTCTGCTATTGCTATGAAGAGTTGCATGGATTTGCAGAAGGGTTTAGAAGGCGAGGTCACACCCAATATTCAATCAGTGAAGATGCTGATCCTCAGAGTTCTTGTGAGGCACTGGGAAGAAGACTGGCAGGGAAATGGCCAGTTGCTATGGAATTGTGACACCTCCTTTGGCAGGAAAGCCGGGTGAGGGCGTAGATGGACCTTTTCCTTGAGGAACACTGCATAAGGCGGTTCTGACATAAGGGCCTTGATTTCAGAGACCCTTTTGGCCCAGGTCATTGCCACCAAGAACGCAAGCTTCCAAGAGGGAAGTCCAATGGGGAGATCCACTTGCAGACCTGAGGACAGAGCCTCTCCAGCCCCTTGAGAAACCATACCATTGTCTCGTGGGAGAACACTGACCTGCCATTCACAAGACAGACTGAAGGGAAGATCGAGTTGGAGAGATTGAGATGCCCATATTGAGAAGTACTTCAACTTGGCCAGGTAGGTAGCCCTGGTGGATGGCTTCCAACTACTTAGCAAGACCTGCCAAACCTGTTTCAAACAGGCCTGTTCTTCTGGGTTCAGCCATGTAGCATCCATGCATTTAGGTGCAGGGAAGCAAGGTTTGGGTGAAGCAACCAGCCATGCACCCCGGAGCCCTCACCCCCAACCAGAGCCCTGACCTGCCCCAATCCCAATTTTGTGAGCGTTCATGGCCCATCATACAATTTCTATTCCCAGATGTGGAAGTTTGTGCACCCCTGCTCTAGAGGGTGCCAGGAGGCCCAATGCCAGGAAGGAACTCAGTGCTCCTTGCTCCTTCTTGCTTCTGATCATCAGAGCTGGCAGGTGTCCCATTGGAGTTTGGGGAACCGGGAGAGACAGTAAATCCCTGGCCACTTGAAAAGCCTCCAGGGTTGATGGGAAAGTCAGATTGCTGGTGCCACAGTGGCTTCCGAGTGTCGGCGGAGGGTCCCGCACCAGACTCAACGCTCTGGACGGAGTCAATAGTGCCATCATGAGAGCCGGAGTGGAAGAGTGGCCTGACACACGTCTCACTGTGCTTCCTTCCCCTCACTTGTTTGGTTTTTGCACCAGCGAGCGCTCCCTGTCAGGGCACTGCTTTTTGTGCTTGTTCCTCAGCAGTGGAGCTGGTCAATGGTGCTGGGAAGAGCTTGGTGCTTGGGGAAAGGCTTCGCACTGACGCCAAAGTGTTTGGTGCCGAATCAGAGAAGCTTAGCTCTGAGGCAGATCTGAGGGCAGCTTCCATCAGGATAGCCTTCAACCTGATGTCTCCATCTTTTTTTAGTAAGAGGTCTGAAGTCCCGACAGATCTTGCACTTGTCCCTCACTTGAGTTTCCCCCAAGCACTTCAAGCAGCTGGAGTGCAGGTCACTCACAGGTATAGGTTTGCCACAGGAAGCACAAGGTTTGAAGCCTGGGGACCAGGGCATGCCTGGCCCCTGGGGCGATGACATCCCTCGACAATAGGGACTAACTATGTACACTAAAACTAATTACAACTACTATATACACTGAACTATGATAAACTAAGAAACTAAAAGTTATAGTCCAAAAACAACCGAGAAGAAGCCTTGCTAAAGCAAGACGCGTCATTCCAGCAACCATCACAGGCAGTAAGAAGGAACTGAGTGCGTGCGAGGCTGGCTGTGCCCCTATACTGGTGCATTAGTGCGCAGCACCAGAGCTGGCTCGATGGATACCACTAAGGGAAAAATCTCCGGCAACGGTGCACACGGCATGCACACACCTAACATGGAATGGACATGGGCCAGCACTCAGAGAAGAACCATGCTGACATAGTCAAAAATATCACTGGAGGGGTCTTGAACCGACAAAGCACATTAGCTCTTCCACCTGGGCTGTGCTGGCAAACTCCTCTGTGAACACCAGATTGGCGAATGAAACTGCACAACAGTTGCGCCTTCGTTTTCTGCTCAGCCATTCTGCTGTAGGAGATGGCAATTAATAAGAGACAGCAATCAGTTCTCTGCTAATATCTGCAATGTGCGGAATGCCCCTGGTCCCTCACAGTTCTACATGTTCATTGTGAAGATACTAACTAGTCTATAGACTAGTAGCTACCTTGTGTCAAACTCACATCATAGGCTCTTTGGGGCAGGGATTGCATCTTATTTAGAGGACATACAGCGCTGAGCACAATGGGGCCTTGAACCCCAGTGGGGCCTTCAGGATCTACCCCAATGCACATAACACATTTAATATCAATAATAAATAGCATGACAGGCAGAACTCAACTATAGTCAATGGAGATGCAGTATTTAAACCAAGGCTGAATTTGGTCTGCACAAAGCGTCATCCTCAGGGAATGCTTGCTGCCTGACAGCCCTTCCTCTGACTAGCTCCCTACCCTGGCTGAGCAGACTCCTCTGAGGCGGGGGAAGGCATTTTCCTTCTCTGTGCTCTACACACAGACGATTGAGGAGGAGCTGAGAGCCCTTTAAGGACAACGTGAGACCTCATTGCTGCTGTTTCCTTTTCCCCAGCTGGTGCCCTCTTCTACAGGACTCTGCTGTCTGATACAAGCAGAAGGAACGGTGTGATGAGCCTCAGGGACTGTGTGCACAACACTGCTCACTACTACAGGACTGCAGCCAGGAGACAAGTGTCTGAGACTTGCCTTTTTACGGGTACAAATGTCACCCTCTCCCTTGGCTACACTCTCTGTGCCACTTTGCTTTAAAGAGCTGAAGTGTCTTCTCTCTTTGCATCCAGCTGCCTACCCCCCCAAGACAAAATCTGTAGACTAATGGCAGTGTATCCCCTAAGCCCTGAAGTTCTCAGCTGGGATGTTTCAATAGGCTTTCCCAATGTTTATGAATCCTAATGACCGCTCCGTTTTCTCCCTTGGCAAGGACAATATACCTGCTTCAAACAGCAGCATGGAAATCAATGCTTCTGCAGTGCAGCTAGAGCAGTGGTGCCCAAACTTTTCCTGTTGCGCCCCCCGTTACCAGTAATGGAATCTGTCTGCATTCTCCCCCCACCCCCTGCATTACTGCACAGTCAGCTCAGCAGAGGAGCTTAGGTTGACAGTGGAGCTGGAAGCAGAATTGGGGATGGGGGAGGAGCTGGGGGCTAGAGACGGAGCAGGGATGGGGAGGGGGCACTGCACAGGGAGCTGCCCAACCCCTGTGCATCTGGAACCACCTCATACCCAGATCACCCCACCAAACCTCACCCCTTGCACCCAGAACCTCCCATACTGAGCAACTTGCACCTTAAACCCACACTGCAACAAGCCTCACCCTCTGCATCCAGAGTCCCCCTGCACTCTGACTACCCATTGAGCCCCACCTCCCTGCCTTCAGACCCCACCCCTGCACCCAGACCGCCCACTACAACCAAACCCTCACCCGACCTGCACATGGAGGACTCTGACAAGCTCCCCGCACCCAGACCCCCCACCCCACTGAGCCACAGCAAGCCAGCACCCAGACCTGCACCCCATGAAGCCAGCACTCACTCCCCGCACTGAGCCCTCCACACCCAGACCCCCCTCAATGAGCCCCAACCATCTTTACCTGAACTCTCTGCAGAGTCCCAGTACCTCTGCACCCAGTACCCCCCCCAACAAGCCCGTTTATCCCGATCCTCCACACCCAGGCCCCTCCCAAGCTGCCTGGACCCAGACTGCTCCACACAGAATCCTATCACCCAACATCTGGATCGCCTCACACTGAGCCTCCTCCACACTGCTGGGCTGAGCCTGCCTGCCTATATCTAGTATGCTTGGCATAGAGGGACAGGGCCCTGGGGTGTTTCTGGGGCAGGTCTGGCCCATGCACTGTGTCAGGGTTGGGTGCAGCCTCACCACCGAATCCATGTCTGGAGAGGTGGGCTGCAGGGTGATCTCCCACCTCTGTGCCTGTGCTCCCATTGCCAGGCTAAAGCCTCCACATTTATTTATTGACAAATAAAATTTGCAGAATTTTCAAATATTGTGTGCAGAATTTTTAATTGTTTGGTGCAGAATGCCCTCAGGAGTAATGACAGGCTGCACAAATGCTAGTATGTGGGTGATGGCACATGGTGGGAGAAATGAATTGCTAAATTGTGACAATTGGGGGATGGCATTTATAATTTCCAAAAGCGCTCGTATAAGCTGACCGTCCTGTATTGAGCTCTCTCTGCTCCGGTGCTATTGGTCCATAGCACCAGTCACTTTGGGTGACTCACTCAAAGCAGCAGCCAACAAGCCCTAACTCCTCCCTTACTCTCTGTCACAAAGGTTATCTGGCAATTATCTTGTAGCTTGTGTTCCCCTGTGCTGCTGATTCCTTCATTGGTCAGCCCCATCACTACCTCTGCCTTATGCTGCATGCCTGTTGGACTAAATTTGGGTGTTACTTCTGCTCTGAACTGGGCCCACCTCCTGCTTCCTCATTAACATATGTGGATGACAGAGCTCCAGCGCGTAACTAGTAGATCCCTTCTGAATGGGAACCACATGACTGAATTTCATGGTGAATATTCTCTCTGACTGTGATAGTCTTCTCATCTGTGCTAAAAGCATCTAATAGGATCCTGAGGTACTTTACAAACAAATTGAGATGCACACTATACAGGGAGCACTTCACTCACCACAGGCCACCACCTCTGGGGTGAAAAGCCACAGTGTTAACAGAAGTAAGTCACAAGAGCATCTGTGTCACTTTCTTTGGATGAGCCAAGAAAGGGAACACTTGATGGCAACAGAAACATTATTTTTCAATGGTCTAGTGTATAAGATTCCTGAGCCTATCTCAACAGAACTAAGCCCCATATCCTCAAAAGTACTTCAGGCACCCAATTCACATAGAAATCAATGGAAATTAGATGCCTAAAATACCTTTGAGGATTGGTTTGAAGTCACAATTATCCATAGGGATCTGCAGCCATACCACCTTCTGCTATGATGGTACTGTCTGAGCTCACAGGCTACCTGGGCTGTGCTGAGGCAGTCCTTAGATTGGCAAACCATTGACGGTAGGTGCTGTAGGGTGCACCCTGCCCACTCAGGATTGCTTATTTCTTTTTAAAGTGTATTTACTTTTGATTAGACATAAATCAGAACCAAAATCTCAGGTTCAAAAACACTCCCAAACTGAGGGTTATAGAAATCTGGATCCAAATTCCATGGCTTGGCCCCATCTCCAAGCTTTTAATAGCACTCAGATACTACAGTGATAGGTGTGATATAGAACAGAGTAGACCAGAATAAGATGAAAGAATATCAATAATGAAAGGAACAGCATTCCTGGACAGAATGATGCCGGAGGATCTGAGTAGCTCTCCAGCACCAAATACTCAGCGTGATCTATAGTACTGGGTCACATGCTGCAGGAGATACCAAGACACAGTGGGGAGAGGGAAAGAAACCACTTGGAAAATAAGACAGAGCAGTCTGGAAGATTGGGACACCCCCAGTGTCATTGCTTCATACAGCAGCAGACAGTCAATGAGCAAACAGAAGCAAATATCATATCCTGCCATAGAGATTTCTTCGATAGCACATGTAGTTAGTGTGCAGACAGAAAAAAGAAGGGAAAGAGACAGTAATGATTCCTAAATCGATGCCAGTGCCTGAGCTCAGCCCTGACAGATACCACAGCACACTGCTCCCAACAGCTGAAATCCACCTTGTTTCATAAATAGCCAATAGTGTTACCCCTGTCAGAACCATGCAGAACACAGCCTCTGAGTTTCAGTCTTACATAAACAGGGAATGAGAGCAATAGCCGTCTACTTACTACAGGAACAGTGGCATTTACATGTGGGAAATTTCAGTCTGCAGTGGAATTGTAGTGAAGTTTCAAATATAAAATAACCATTAAGAAATTCATTCAGAGAGCAAAGAAAAAAGTCTAATTCTCTGTGGCTCAACTGGTTCTCCTGTCACTTGCAGTGTCTGCAGTAGTCACTGGCACAAGAGAGGAGAAAAGTCACCATACATCTAAGTGGCGTCAGAGTTGTCGCATTCTAAATATCTAAAAATAGGAGAAGGAGAGAACAGCAGCACAGTCACTGCCACCAGCAGCTAACTGCAGATCACGGGAGGTGTGGGTACCTTGCAATGTTCTGTACTGGAGACTCCCATTACAACTGCTGGTATAGGATGATGTACAAGAGATGCCATCAATTGTCCGATTCTATCCTGTATGGGACTTGCAGCGCTTTTAATCCAAGCTGTGTGTTTTCTACAACCCCCAAATCCTTTGTACTAATTACATAACACTCCCCATTCAATGGTCTGCTTACTACTCAACCATGTGAAAGCATGACATAAGCCACACTCATCTAGGTGGGAGAAATGCAGTGCCCATCAGTGCCAAGCTCTCAGCCCTGAAAAAACAAGTAACATATTCAAAGTTGCCCCCAAATTACACTCTCCTGTGACGTTGCATTCCACTTGTTTTATGGAAATATGCTTATGAGTGGGAATATGATGTAAGTGGAATATGCTTTATGCAAAAGGTCTCTTGTAAGGTATCATAACAAAGGTTATAACCTACTGAATATATTCCTCCTATTTGTATGCATGTATCATTCTTGTATCTGAAGCTAGAAATATGAAGTATAACTCTGACATCCTACTGTAATTATGCAAAGTGTGAGCCATTAGAGGTGGTTTAGAATCTTGATGGCTCCCACTGACTAGGACAATTGGTTGTAAATGGTTTATTTACCTGCACATCTTCCAGGAAGAATGGAGACTAGGAGCCTTACAGTGACATGTGATCACGTCACATGATACTGGAATCCATCTTAATCTTTGTACTTTTCCATTGATGAGGCAGGGGTGGGGGCAAGCACAGACAAAAGATTCCTGCCTTGTGCCAAAGCTATACAAGGGTGTGGAGCAGGACCAAGGCGGCTGCTAGTCATGAGAAAACCCCTGCTTAGCACCTGAGATGTCAGCTGGATCTAAGAAAGACTGTACTGGGGAAAGAATTGGGCCCAGACTAGGAAGGAGTCTAGTCTGTGAAAGAAGCTTATTGGAACATCTCTGAGGGTGAGATATTACCTGTAATCAGTTTCTTAATGTATTAGGCTTAGACTTGCATATTTTGTTTTATTTTGCTTTGTGACTTACTTTGTTCTGTCTGTTAATACTTGAAACCACTTAAATCCTACTTTTTATACTTAATAAAATCACTTTTGTTTATTAATAAACCCAGAGTAAGTGATTAATACCTGGGGGAGCAGACAGCTGTGCATCTCTCTCTCAGTGTTATAGAGGCCGGACAATTTACTAATTTACCCTGTATAAGCTTTATATAGAGTAACACAGATTTATTTGGGGTTTGGATCCCATTGGGAACTGGGTGTCTGGGTGCTGGAGATAGGTAACCTGTTAAGCTGTTTTCAGTTAAGGCTGCAGCTTTGGGAGCGTGGACCTGACCCTGGGACTGTGTTGCAGCAGGCTAGTGTGTCTGGCTCAACAAGACAGGGTTCTGGAAATCCCAAGCTGGCAATGACAATGGGCTCAGGGTAATTTCAGCACATCGGGTGACAATCCCAAGAGGATCTCTGTGACCGAGCCCATCACACCTCCCATAGAGTCATTCTGAAGTTTTTGATCTCTTTTGCACAATTGTGCTGAATCCGGTGGAATTACCCCAGGTTTGCACAAGTGTAGCTGAGATCTGAATCTGACCCTCAGTACCTAGAGAGTGAGAGGACTGCAAACTTCAGTTATATTGCTGGACACTCAAACAGAATGGGAGCAGTGATGTGTACATGGCACATGCATGCCATAAATCCCAGTTATTCAGAGAGCAGCAAAGGACTGGAGAGGAAGGAGAGGCGGAATACTGCAAACTGATCCGCGTTAAGAAGATGAACCCAAACAGAGAGGGAGGCTTGCAAAGACACCAAGAAACAGCAAATAACCCTCCCCTCTCCTCTTGCTTCTCCTCCCAATATCAAGCTCTCTGCTTTTATGTCTTAAGATAAGCTCGGCAGTGACACAGATTTACTTGCTCCTAGCTCTGGTTCCTTTTTGAGCATTCATATTTTATTTATTTTTAATCTTCTTTGGGGAGCCTGGTATCAAAGCTGCAATAGACTTGCTCTCTGCCCATATGTTCTGTTTGATGACATCTTCTCAAGTTCCCTAATACCTGTCCACAAGCACAGAGACACTCATAAGTCACTCACAAGTACAGAGACACTTGTTCTTTTCTCTTGACATTCATGATATTCAGACTAGCACATCAGAAGAAAAGGTTGACTGAAGCCCAGAGCCTTAGTTATATGAAGCTCCAGCTATATGAAATGAAAGACCACTTTCTGATCATACCAATCTGTCAAACTGTTCCTCCATTGACAGGAGAGACAAACACCGCTAACGAGTGTATTCTGTTGTCAGATTTATCCCAGGATTTCTACTTGCATTCACTTGCCCGTACCTCAGTCATTATTAGTATTATTTATACAGCATTGCAGGTGTCCACGGGGTAGCTTACAGTCCAAGTAAGACATAACAGAGCAAGTAGTAACAGATAACAGCAGTGATGGGGGAAAGGGGTGAGAAGGATTGAATGCCCTTGTCATTTATATCAGGCCCTCCCGTAGCAGAGCCCTTTCCCCGTGAAGTCTTTCTGTGGATTCCAATGTATGTCACTGCTGCTTGTCTTAATATTTTTTTCTATTCATTGGCTGTCAGTCCATTACTGTTGCATTTTTGCCTTGTCTTGTTTTTCATTGCATATATTTTTTCTCTTTTTTTTCCGTAAGAAAATTAAAAAGGAACAAAGGATTCATGCCAGCATCGAGGCTGAAATGTGGATTGCAGGGCCTTGTAATGTGGCGCACCAGGTTACGGGGGGAGAGCAAGGAGGATTACTGGAAGGTGTTAACACCACAGGAAGCTCCATCAGGGAGGGGGAAAAGATCCTATTCTGTTAAAAGGAATTGACTGGGGAAATTCTAGCCAGAGAGGGAAGGTTGACATAGTTTGATCCTATATATTTAACACAGCAAACTTTGAACTGAAGTAAGAACTGGATCAGGCTCTTAGGTACTTTCCATTAAGAATGACCTCTAGCCAAAGGGTTCATGCTCTCTACAGATGTCCAATCCTGCAGCTGTGTGAGAACAGAATCCGTCTCCCTCTCTCCTCTAGGGTAGATTGGCAGAGGCCCTGGGGGGTTTTCGCCTTCCTCTGCAGCGTGGAGCATGGGTCACTTGCTGGAGGATTCTCTGTACCATGATTTGAGGACTTCAATAGCTCAGACACAGGTTAGAAGTTTATTACAGGAGTGGGTGGGTGAGATTCTGTGGCCTGCGCTGTGCAGGAGGTCGGACTAGATGATCATAATGGTCCCTTCTGACCTTAAAGTCTATGAGTCAGTTCAGCAAAGGGAAGATGTTCTATGTATGGCATTCAGACACTGGTAAGACCACACACAGAGATGCAGAACCATTTTCTGCTGACTCACCTGGCAACTAGATCTGGTGGCTCCTTTTAGCTCTAAATCAGGTGGTTAAAAAGTTGTATCTCTCAGGCAAGAGGGAACTAGACACTGGGGCAGAGGAGTCATGCAGGAATAAACCTCAGGAACAGCAGTGCTCTGGAAGAAGTTGAGGCTTGTTATTTAAGTTAACAATGAAGGGAAACCTTAGGAACCAGGTAAGTCTGGAGACTATCCAGGGTGTGTGCTCTGTTAGAAGCAGGGAGGGAGCACTACCTGGTTAGAGGGATATAGCCAGTTATTTAAAAAGAAAGTCATGTACATCGTTTGAGTTTTGCTTCTTCAGTCCATAGAGGATGCCAAACAATGTGGCGGAAGGTTGTGGAGTTTGACATCTCCTTCTGAATACAATCAGCCTTCTGTCCACAGTCCAGGGGAATTCATGAGAAACTTGACAAGAAATACGACACAACATTTGGATCTGGATCCAGCCCCATCTTAACATAAAGTGCAAGGTTCTAAGTATGGTTCTGGAGTTTTGTTTCAACCCGGTATTTTATTAGGGGTCTTCTGCAAAACCTGGATTCAGATCTGATCTACCACAATGGTCAGGGATTGTCATAAACAGATAAGAAAAGTTAATAGCACAGAAGTACTTTATATCTCTTTGATTATAAAGGGTTAACAAGTTCAGTAAGCCTGGCTGTCACCTGACCAGAGAACCAATCAGGAGACAGGATACTTTCAAATCTTGAGGGAGGGAAGTTTCTGTGTGTGCTGTTAGTTTTTGGTTGTTGTTCACTCTGGGGGCTCAGAGGGACCAGACGTGCAACCAGGTTTTCTCTTCCAATCTTCCTGATACAGGTTCTTATAGATTCCAGAATAAAAGTACTAGATAGATTAAAAGCGAGTTAGGCTTTATGTTGTTTTTCTTTATTTGCAACATGTGCATTTGGCTGGAAGGAGTTTTAATTGTGCAATTGGCTGCAAGGAGTTCAAATTTGTATTTTTGCTTGAAAGGATTTTATTTGTTACTTGAAATAACTTAGGCTGGGAGGGTATTCCCAGTGCCTATATCTAAAAAACCCCTGCACCTAACCATTTTTTAAATTTACAAGATAATTTTTACTGGTTTTCTCTCTTTAATTAAAAGTTTTTTGGTTTAAGAACCTGATTTGTTTTTTTTATTCTGGTTGTGAGACCCCAGGGGACGGGGTCTGGGGATTTTCACAGGAATTGGTGGGTGAGAAAGAGGGAAGTGGGGAGAGAGAGGCTAATTCTCTCTGTGTCAGGATTACTGTCTCTCTCAGGGAAGAGGTCTGTGGGACAGGGGGAGAGAGAGGAGGGGGGTGAATTTTCCTCTTGTTTAAGATTCAAGAGTTTGGTCACCGTGATCTTCCCAGTGGGTAACCCCAGGGAGGGGAAAGTCTGGGAGAGCAACGGTGGAGGGGTTTACTTTCCTTGTGTTACGATCCAGAGGGTCTGGGTCTTGGGGTTCCCCGGGCAAGGTTTTGGGGGGGACCAGAGTGTACCAGGCCCTGGAATTCCTGGTTGTTGGCAGCACTACAGGTTCTAAGCTGGTGATTAAGCTTAGAGGAATTCATGCTGGTACCCCATCTTTTGGACGCTAAGGTTCACAGTGGGGAATTGAACCATGACAGGGATGTTTGGATCTGGGATTTTGTTCAGGTCCGTCTATAACTACACAGGTACAGAACAACAAATGCCAGGCTCAATAACTCAGAGGCAGCTGGCCGAGCAAAGACAGAGAAGGCGACTGAGCTTTGGAACCATGGATAATAGTGCAGGAATGATTTGGCAGGTGCTGCTTATCTGCTGTTCTGTCCAGAGTGGTAACAGAGAAGCAAGAGGGAAGGAGAAGAAAAATAAAAGGCACAAATAAATTAAAAGAAGAAAAATCTGATTGCAGGATCCTGTCCAGCCAAAGGAAATAAAAGTAAAGACACAATCTTCTCTCCCAGCCACAAAGGACATGTTAATCTCAATGAGACTCAAAAACACCGGTGGTTGGCAATCGGTGGACAGGTAGACAGATGGCTAAACTATACTGATTTCAATTCATGGAACCTGGTGTTTAACTTCCACAGTGTCAGGCCGAGTTAGCACCACATGATTATTTACACTGTACAGGACCAATAGTGTTTAATGCAGAATAGAAATATCTGAGACGATGCTCTGAGACTGGCCACTTAATGAGAAATTTGAGGTATTAGCTCAGAGATGGACTTGGGGCCCCAATTCTGCCATGGAGAATCATGTAGTGTCTGCTGAGGGACGCATAGAGAGTACATTGCTGCTTAATTAATATGCAGAGCAGAACAGAGAACGAGCCGCTCTCCTAAATTCCATCGCATTAACAAGTAGGAAAAAGCCAGAGTCCATTGGAGCATGGGGCCCCATCCTGCCAGGTGCCCAGATCCCTCAACTGCCTGTGGAGTCAGTAGGAGCTGAATGCTCTCTGCACCCAGCAGGAGGTGCTGTGCACATCACAGGCTCAGACTCAATGGAACAGATTTAAATGGACACTAAAACCTGGAAGCGGATTTGGGTGTTGTGTTTCCAAAAATGCAATGATATTTAAAACAACAACAGCCACCTAGGCACTCAGCCAGCGAATGGTCACAAATTCAATTAATTCCATGCCAGCTTCAGAGTAATGTGTTTACCTCACTTACCTTACTCTAAAATATATAACCACTGTTCAATAACCAACATCAGAGTCCCTCTTTAGCTTGTAATTAAACATTAATCTAATTTGCCTGGAGATGACTGGAGCCACCAAGCATTGCTATAACAGCCCATGCCTTTCCCCCAGCTCATCGTATTCCACCTGCTTTCCCAGCCTTTTCTCACGCTTCTCTATCCTGGGATCCTTGCTAGCCTGATTCTGCAAGAGACATGAACTTCTATGGCTGAGTTTACTCCCCAAACTCTGCAAGTATCAATATCTGATCTCCTCTACTTCTGGAAAGGTCCCTCCTATGGACCAGACCCCAGTTTCCTAAGTGAAATTGTTTACTGATGGTCTATGTTATTCAGAATGGCAGCACAGCAATACCCAGTGGGTAAGTTTCTTAGGTTTCCTGGGGCATTCTGAAAAAAACATTTGCTACTGTAATTAGAATAACTGCCCAAACTCTACTTTTGTATTGAGAGCTGCTGGGCAAGTATTTACAGAAGTGCTCAGATGGTTATAGTGCAAGATCAGATCAACCCATTTTCCTTGGCTTGGGGACCTTCAAAACAAAGCTGAGCAGTTCTGATTCCCTAAGGACGTTCAGGCAGACAACACTGATAGCTGACCTCAGAACATTTATGACTGAGCTACAGAACTCACTATTCCTTTATGGGTTGTTTTTAACAACAGTTCAGTGCATGTGATAAGCACTTTAATAGGTTAGAAAAAAAGCCCTACTGGGGCAGAATCCCTCACTGGGCCAGGAGCCCTGATAAAGCCCTCCCCACCACCTCTCACAAATGATATGAAAGGGCTTCAGTTGTAATTGAGTCCATCAATTAGATAAGCAGCTGCCAACTCCTCTGCCAACTCCTATCGTGGCCTTGGTTTAGCGGGATGGATATTACCTGCCCAGCACAACCTCCCAACACCTCATCTGGCTTTCATGCAGCTAGCCTCCTCCAGTCACACTGGCAGGTTGTCAGAGCAGAGACAGTGGGAACTATTTCCAAATGGAGGAAGTTTAAAGCAATCAGTCCAATTCCAAGCAAAGGGTCTTGGGTTTCCCGAAGGAACAAAGCACTAACACAAGAAAGAGGAAAGCTCCAAGGATAACAGATGAGGCAATGCCGCATCTACCTTATCTGGTTCCCATAGCTGTCCATCAGGAAGGACCAGTGGTACTTGACGAGAAGCGGGCTGCAGTTGGTCATTTTGATGTAACGTACAACCTCGGTGTCGTTCAAGATGCAGCCGAAATCCAAATCCATAGTCTGGAAGTGAAGGTTTGGGAAGTGCACTTCACCCCGAAGGGTGACCTGGTCCTCATGAGGGTGTTCCAGATACGAGATAGTCAGGACCT
Source organism: Chelonoidis abingdonii (assembly GCF_003597395.2). NCBI lineage: Eukaryota > Metazoa > Chordata > Testudines > Testudinidae > Chelonoidis > Chelonoidis abingdonii. Next base: position 2,332,037 of record NC_133787.1, on the reverse strand, counting down.
CCTCTGCAACCCGGGTATTCAAATCCTTTCTGTAGGAAGGGTCAAACCTGATGGAGAGATGCTGCTCCTCTCCGGTCTCTAGTGTCCTGGGCTGCATTGAGACAGACAGGGATTAATCACGGTTGGACTGAACTTTACCAGTCCAATGGTGTGAAACGCACAAACACACATTGACAATCCGTGAAAAAAACGCGGACATCTCAGCCCATCCATCTCTGAACCTCATTGTAGCATGTCTAACTGTCTGGCAGATCAACCCACAATGAGTCGTGTTTCAGACCTTCTTAGATTCACACACATTCCTCTGCATTGCATCAATCCAGCAGAAAGTAGTTTTGCTGAATTTTGAACTTCTCAAAGTTTTGACTAACCAGTACATTGCTGGGTTCATGTTGAAACTAAAAAAAAGCAAACAGTACAGAGAGAAAGAAGCCAATGGAAGAAATAAAGATGGCATATTGTGAACTGGCTGTGATTTGTGTGTCACTATTGCTTCTGTATAAAAAACAGTATAAAATAAGAACTGCTCCTCTATGTGTCATAAGCCCTGTACAGTTAATAGTTATAGAGCATCTCCTGCAACTGAAGTTCTAGGGGATGGTGCTTTTTGAGCCGGAGGATCTGAGGGTTAGCCCTGTTGTCACTATTAAGTTGCTACTGTTTGCAGCAAATTGGTAACCACGAAGTCCTAGATACGAGGGGTCGTTCCCCTATCACTAACACACAGCACAGGATTCCCTATGTTCCTGGTTTTGTAAAAGTGAATAACCATTTGGGTTGGGAGAGGAAACATGAGTCAAGAAAAAGGGGCAGGAGCTCAGACTAATTCTGTCAACCTCAAAATTAGTCTGAGGTTTGCACAACCTCAAGCTTCAATGGCTTTGCCCAACCCAAACTGAGGAGAACATCTCCTGCCAGGAAACAATGTGGCAATTTCATGCAATACTATGGCAAGTGTGATGAGTCAGCAGGCCTGATTCCGATCTCACCTGCACTGGTTTTACTTCCGTGTAACTCCATTGCTCATCATTTGCACAGGCGTGTCAGAACACGAGGCAGCTGGCTGAGGCTGGAGCAGGGGCTGGCTAGCGTGAAACAGGCATGGACTAGGGCAGGAGCTGGAGCAAGGGCAGTCACCAGAACTACTAGGCAAGGGGAGTGCTCCTGGCCAGGAAGTCACACTGAGCAAACTGGAGCAACGGCCTCCTTTGAGCAACCTAAACACCAGCCTTGGGATCATAGGGGCCAACTTCCTCTCTACCCGGGGAGAGCTCAACCCCCCCATATGACCCAGGTCCCCACTCCACTCCTTCCCCTAAGTCTCCACCCGGCCTCTTCCCACCCTCGCTCCGCCCCCAGCCCTGCCTCAACTCCACCCCTTCCCCCAACCCCCCATCCCGCCTCTTCCCATCCTGGCTCCGCTCCCAGCCCTGCCTCAACTCCACCCCTTGCCCCAAACCCCCACCTCGCCTCTTCCCACCCTCACTCTGCCCCCAGCCCTGCCTGAACTCCACCCCTTCCCCCAAACCCCCACCTCGCCTCTTCCCACCCTCGCTCTGCCCCCAGCCCTGCCTCAACTCCACCCCTTCCCCCAAGGCCCCACCCGGCCTCTTCTCACCCTCACTCCACCCCCAGCCCTGCCTCAACTCCACCCCTTCCCCCAAGGCCCCAACTGGCCTCTTCCTCTTCCTACCCTCACTCCACCCCCAGCCCTGTCTCAACTCCACCCCTTCCCCCAAGCCCCCACCCCACTGCATTACTCTGCTGCTCCTCAACCCTCCTAGCCTTCAGAACAGCTACCTTAGACCAAGTGTATTTCACAAACCCAGAAATGTGTGTCTCAGATGATCCAATAGTTTGCTTTGCTTTCAGATTTAACTCAGCCCAACACGTTGATGATCATAGAGAATTAATCTCAGTGCTACCCTTTGGAAGCCATCTGTTCTTTGCTCCTCAGACCAAACACACCAAGGAGCCTTGCATGAAACCTACAATCTGCTTACCTGAGCCTCTGCAGGCAGCGTTTGCTGTTCTGTATCACAGAGGAAGAAGGGTGCTTGTAGGGACAGGAGAATGCTGAGTGGCAGGGGGGAGATGTTCTTTAAGATCAGAGGTTCATACTGCGAAGTCAGGACATCACTAGGGCGCTGTGTAGATGCAAAGCTATGTGAGAAAGGAAGAGAAACCCCGAGACAAGCACATGCTCACTATGACTACTGTGCTGCAGGCAAGCAGCTGGGACTGGAAGGGAGATTTCAATCGTCCGCCACAGCACAGCAGCTCATTTCTACAGCTTTTGTGGCATGTGCAAAGTCCAACATGCCTCATCAAATCTTTGTGTGGACATGACAATGATGGCTTTGTTAGGATCACGATAAAGCATTTTGTGTATGAAGCAGGGTGTAGCTTTGTGTTTCTACAATGTCACAATCAAAAATAAGGATAAGGACGTAAGGCATACAATTTTAAGTGAGAGTAATTAACCATTGGAACAATTTACCAAGGGTCATAGTGATTTGATTTTAAAATCAAGATTGGGTGTTTTTCTACAAGATCTGTGCTAGGAATTATTTTGGGAACATTCTCTGGCCTGTGGTATACAAGAGGTCAGACTAGATGATCACAGTGGTCCCTTTCTGGCCTTGGTATCTGTTATTCTTTTTCTCATTTCTTCTTGGGTTCCTTTCCCAATTTTCCAAATGTTCCAATTTGAAATGTCATCAAAATTCAAAAACCATTATGACCAGCTGTGTAACCGGTCAAAAATTGGGGAAACTTTTCAATGACAATTTTGTCAGTTTCTTCCTCTCTCCTCCTTTTCTTTTTCTTTCTTTTTTTTTTAATTTCAAAATTTTCTCACATGCCCAAAATTGGCAAAGTTTGAAACATTTCAACCAGCTCTATCACTATTAAAACTTTCTAGCCCTTTTCTCCCTCAAATACATTTACTTTACAAACCATAACACATGAGACTGGGGTGGGGTGGGGGGGAGTATTACTATCCCCATTTTACAAATGGGGAAGTAGAGGCACAAAGAAGTGAAATGACTTGACCAAGATCACACAGGGAAGTGCAGTGGTAGAGTAGGGAACAGAACACAGATCTCCTGACTCTAAGTCTTATCCTTTAATAGACAGTGAATCTTTCTCAGCCTAACTGTTACAAAGGGCTTTTAGTCACAGAGTAAATCCTGCCAACCTTACTGATCTGAGGCATCCCATTAAAGTCAATGGAGCTACTTGCATGAGAAAAACAAGCAAGAAAGAAAATGTTTCCTGCATATGCACTAGGCTAAGATCCTGCATAGCTCAGGTGCAAAGTGTTTTCTGTCCTCTCTGCTATAAAAATCTAGCCTGTTTGTTCCTGTTTAAACCTGGCATTTATGAAACTGGTTATGATCAGTTTCTACAAAGTAGATGGTGTTTGGGAAACTAAATGTATTTATCTCAAGCAGTGATAGTGTCATTCCAGCCATTAAATCAGAATGTGTGGCACCAAACCGACGCAGAGAGACAACTGGATGGCACCAAATTAAACCTGAATGTTGAGTTCTAACAGCTCATTCACATGGGCTATATCAGTGGTTCTCAAACTGTGAGTCGGGACCCCAAAGTGAGTCGGGACCCCATTTTAATGGGGTCGCCAGGGCTGACTTAGACTTGCTGGGCCTGAGGGCTTGGGCTTTGACCCCCCGGCGTTGAGCAGTGGGGCTTTGGCTTTGCACTCCCCACCCCCAGGGTGGCGGGACTTAGGTGGCCTCAGGCTTCTGTCCCCCCTCCTGGGGTCCTGTAGAAATTTTTGTTGTCAGAAGGGAGTCGAGGCACGATGAAGCCTTGGAAGTCTGCGGTTCTGCAACATTGCTGGCTGTGGGGAATAGAGAATAGGGATGAACAAGCAGGAGTGGGTGGGAAAATTGCTTCCCATCATCAGATGTCTTGCAGGATAGGGGATGAAGATGCAGGAATCTGGCTGCAGAGATGAGGGGGACTGAACTGTTCTGTGTATGAAAGTTACATTTCCTAACACGGCAGTTGCTTAAGAATGTCTCCGAATCCTTATGAATACAGAGGGAAATGCAACTGGCAAGAACGGAGATGCATTAACGCAACAGTTCATATATCAATAGTGGGGAGAGCAGAGTTGGACAAGAAGGGAAAGTAGGAAACTACAGTTTCTGTTGTCAACTTAATTTAAAGTATAGTGGGGCAGAACCTCAACTGGTATAAACTGTCATCGCTCCAGTGAAGGACTAGGAGTCTAGTCTAGTCCTGGAAGGACTTGGTATAACAGACTGCCATGTCATGACAACGTTAGGTATAGAACTGATACTTTTAAGAGGTTGTCATGACTCCCCCAGTACTGATGGACTCATGGTAACCAAGGCACCTAGCTATACTGGTGGAAGGGAACAAAAAACAATCTCCACAACATTTTTAAAAAGTCTTTGAATCTTTCCTAAATCAGATGAATAGAGAGCTCACATAATGGGGTGGGGCAGTGGTTTTACTGGCATTCATGCGTGATAATCTGGAACCCAGCTTGTGGCCTCAGCACTGCCAGCTATGGCACCATCCCACACTTAACTGCTCTTGCGGTTTATCTACACTCCAGCTGGGAAGGTGCAATTTCCAGCTCAAGGGAACACCCCCATCTTAGCAACTGTGGTAAAAATAGAAGTGTCGCCGCCATGGCTGGTCGCCCCAAGTAGGATCCTGGCCAAGATGAAAAGTAGGTACTAGAAGCAGCTAACCCCTCCCACTGCTTGCATCACCGCAGCTGCACATTTTTAGCCTGGTAGCTCAATCACAGCTAATGCAGGTATGTCTACTGCAGCTGGTAATGACACCTTACAGCTCCAGCACAGACATGCCCTGAGTGTCGCTTGGTGTTGACACGCTTGGTGTAGAATGGACATAATGATAAGGACGTAATGATCCTTAGCTACCCACAGCTACAGCGGGATGGTGAGGAATAATTAATTAATGCTTCTAAAGGAGATTGACCATGTAAAACACTAATGACGGCGAAATCCTAACCCCACTGAAGTCAATTGCAAAACTCCCATTGACTTCAAAAGGGCCAGGATTTCACACAGTCTTTGCACACATTTGTGTATATACGCACACACAAATGTGCACACATCCCATATCCTTTCAGTCATTTGGCTGACTATCTATTAAATGCCAGCAGTCAGCCTAATGCTTTACCTTCTCCACTCGGAAAGTGATCTCTTTGGAGGAGAGGTGTAGAATGGGTGCGATGAATTCACATGTGACGTCCACTTGCATTATCCGTTCCTTCCCAGACTGCTTCCCTATAATGGCATGGCAAATTAATCGTTCCTTCACTACCTGTGCAGGAAACAGTCACAGCACATTGTCAGTGTGACACTAGCAGCAGGACTGAGATATATTTTGGTTGCTGGTACAAAGTCAATGGGTTCCACGTGCACAAACAGCAGCCTGTTACCTGTTCTTGGCACTCACTGGGCACCATAGCCTACAGTAATAAAGATATATAAATTTCCTGTGTTTCTTTATACTGCACTCTGTTTTTTTAATACTAACATTTCCATAATACCATGTGTTCTGCAACTCCTGATGAAGACACTTCTGAGTGAGGTGCTACCTACAACCATAATAACTAAAGCATCAAATTAATATTTTTATTATCTATCCCTTTGCCAAACACAACACTTTTATAAAACTGGAGGGAATCTTTTTTTAAAAAATAGGTGCTATATTAAGGAAAATAGATAAAAAAAGAATCCTGATGCCAGCAAACCTGCCCTCAAAACCATCATAGAAATTGTAGGCAGAAAGGACCCCATAGCCCAATCCGCTCTTTTCCTTGTCAATGCAAGATTCCTTCCTCCTCTATGTTTGTGTTTGTCTGATCCTGTTTTAAAAGTCCTCTGCATTGGGGCTTGCAACACATTGCTTGGCAATCAACTGGCCAACACAACAACTCTCACGTCAGGAGATTTTTCTGAGTCACCTTACACAAGAACATAAGAACAGTCATAGTGGGTCAGACCAAAGGTCCATCTAGCTTAGTATCCTGTCTTCCAAAAGTGGCCAGTGCCAGGTACCCCAGAGGGAATGAACAGAACAGATAATCATCAAATGATCCATCCCCTGTCGCCCATTCCCAGCTTCTGGCAAACAGAGGCTAGGGACACCATCCCTGCCCAGCCTGGTTGATAGCCATTTGTCCATAAACTAATCTAGTTCTTTTTTGAACCCTGTTATAGTCTTGGCCTTCACAACATCCTCTGGCAAAGAGTTCCACAGACTGACTGTGCGTTGTGTGAAAAAATACTTTCTTTTGTTTGTTTTAAACCTGCTGCCTGTTAATTTCATTTGGTGACCCCTAGTTCTTGTGTTATGGGAAGGAGTAAATAACACTTCCTTCTTTACTTTCTCCAAACCTGTCATGATTTTATAGACCTCTGTCATATCCCCCCTTGTCATCTTTTTTCCAAGCTGAAAAGTCCCAGTCTTATTAATCTCTCCTCATATGGAAGCCATTCCATACCCCTAATAATTTTTGTTGTCCTTTTCTGAATCTTTTCCAATGCCAATATATCTTTTTTGAGATGGGATGACCACATCTGCATGCACTATTCAAGGTGTGGGCGTACCATGGATTTATATAGAGGCAACATGATATTTTCTGTCTTATTATCTATCCCTTTCTTAATGATTCCCAACATTCTGTTCACTTTTTTGAATGAATGTTTTCACAGAACTATCCACAATGACTCCAAGATCTTTCTTGAATGGTAAAAGCTAATTCAGACCCAAGCATTTTATATGTATAGTTGGGATTATGTTTTCCATTGTGCATCACTTTGCATTAATCAACACAGAATTTCATCTGCCATTTTGTTGCCCATTCACCCAGTTTTGTGAGATCCTTTTGTAGCTGTTCACAGTCTGCCTGGGACTTAACTATCTTGAGTAGTTTTGTATCATCTGCAAATCTTCTTCAATTTCATCCCATTACTCCTAAGCTATCCCATATAGTGCTATAACAACACATTTTCCTCCTTCCCTGGAGTTTGGCACCGTCCCGGTACTTGCTAAAGTTGTCACATAACCAAGCTATGTACGCAGAGCTCTTCTCAGTCTTGAGACAAGGCCTGCATGCTGCCACCCAGCAGCATCTATAACCAGCTCATGCTCCACTACCCATGCCTGCTGCAGGCACAGACCATGGAAAGTCCTGCCTCGAGGGATCTGAGAGGCAGCAGCCTCATGACTTCTGATTGGCTCCCCACCCTAGGGAAACCCAAGGGATGGTCCACAAAGTGTCTAGGAAACAGTGTGGATCTCCTGTAGCTGCCATGATCATTCCCATTCTTGAATTCCTGTCTTTGACCTGGGCTTGATTTGGATCTCGCCTCCTGACCTGGACACTGGTCCCTGGTATTGACCCCTGTCCGGAATTTGACCATGAACTCCTCTGCTACTCTCAGCCCCAGGTTTCACCTGGCTCTGACCCTTGCTCCCAACTGCCCTTGTCAGGATCCTGACAGCAAGTCAGTCCCTCTAGCCTCCTGATCATTTGATTCTCTTCTTTAGGCCCAATCCAATTTGTCAACATCTATCAGGTAACAAGGTGCCCATAACTGAATAGGATACCCCAGTAGCAGTCCTAACAGAACCATACAGCGACCAGAATCTCTGCTACCTGGAAAAAGCCATGCAGAAGTGTGAAAAACTGGGTTTTCTTCCGCCAATTGGGACAGACTCCAGACAGTGTCTCATCCCTATAACATTGCACAAGATTTCCACCCCTCTAAGCTCATAGACCGTTGGGGATCTGCCAGAGGGAAGGGCAACCACACTGACATCCCTCTGTCTCTGCTATGCTGTCTATTCCCCTGACATGTCATAGCCCAGGAGGGAACAGAAAACTTCTGCGGAGAGGGTCAGCTAGCTGGTGAGTACTCCAGAAACTCCTCTCCCCTAGGAGCATTCCAAAGCACTGATATCAGGGACATCAAAGCTAAGAAACATTCCCTCTGCATTTCTCTGCACAGCTATGGCCTGCAGTTCTGAGGCAGGAGAATCCAGAACAGCTTGACTGGCAACCTCCTCTTCTCCCTCCCTGCCTGTTAAACCAGAACCCTGTGGAAGGACTTCCATTGGGCTAAGGGGAGGAGAGAAGCAAGCTTCACTCCCACTTCTGAGTCCTTCCCAAGCCTCACACCAATGGTGCAAGGCTCCCTTTCACTCAAGGAAGGAAAGGGGAGTGTGGGGTCAGTGGAAAGGGATGATTAGGTCCCTGTGCTGTAATGTGCATACACACAGCCCTGAACTTTGTTGTCCATTATCACACCTAGGTCTCTTTCAGCATTCCCGGTTTCCCCCCGTTAGCCTGTTGGAGCCTGGGTTTGTACCTTTCACAGAATGCTGCACCGCTATACTTGATGTCCCATGCTGTCCCTGGGACAGAAGGGCAGGGCATACTGGGATGGAAAATATTGATGAGAAACAAGCTGTCAAATATAATGATCTGTGGGAACAGCCTCTTAGAGTGGAAGAAATCACTCTGGGTTCTTTAAAAACAATGCATTCGGTCTAACGTTTCCCAACAGGACACAGCATGTTAAATGGACATTTTAAAAATTTCTTTATAACTATAAGTAATGTCTGTGTTCGAGGTTACTCCCCCCGTTACATAGCTGTGTTTTGGATTATTCCCCTCTCCCACTATATTACTTTGCATTTTTCCAATTACTTTCTGCCCGTGATCCTAGTCTCTCCAGACACCGCAATATTATTTCTTCAGACTTCCCTTCTGCCTCAGCACATGACTCCCTGTACCAGAAGTCAGCTGGTATTTTGGCATTTGAATGTTGGGTTTATGGTAGCTATGGTAACAAGAAAAGCCTTAGCGACTAATAATGCCCAAGCAAGAAAAGCAACTGGTGCTACCATGGTAACCTGTGGCATTAAAGCAATTCTTGAAAGAAATTGATGATTTTCTAAAATAAATGTCAAGGGACCAGCCTAAGAAATACCAGTGGCAACAATCTAATCGAAATGCTGCAGCTCTTGCAGTCCTTTACCTTAGGGGTGTCAGAGAAGCCTTCCAGCATCATATCCACAGTCTTGCCTGGGATCAGCTCCATCCTTAATGGATGAAGCTTAAACACCGGAGAGGGAGTCTCTGGTCTCTGGGGGTAGTTCTTGCCCTTGGCATTACCGATAGCAGGGAAATGGTTACGCTGGCGAAATGGAGGGAAACCTTCTGTCATCCAGTAGAGCTGATGGGTTCGTCGTCCACGGTTGGTTATCTTGAAGTGATAGGAGCAAGGATCCGGACTAGAAGAACAGCAGAATGGAGGCAGATGGAAAAGGTTACTGATGGTGGGGTGTCTCTACCAAGAGAGAGCAAAAGGTCATGTATTTAACTAGGAAGCTACTAGAGAAATGTATAAAACATGAAATTTGCCAATACCGTGTGTGTGTGCGCGCGCGTGCGTGTAGGGGTGATCACTAGCAGCCAGCACAGATTTACCAAGAACAAATCATGCCAAACCAGCCGGATTTCCTTCTTTGACAGGGTAACTGGTTTGGTGGATAGGAGGAATGCGGTGGACATAATATACATGGACTTCAGCAAGGCTTTTGACACAGTCCCACATGACATTCTGATAAGTTAGCTGGAGAAATGCAGGTTTGGCGGAGCTCCCATTAAGTGGATACATAATTGATTAAACAACCACAAACAAAGAGTAACTATTAATGGCATGATGTCAGGTTGGAGGGAGGTCTCAAGTGGGGTTCCACAGGGATCTGTTCTGGGTCCAGTGTTGTTTAACTTCTGTATTAATGACCAGGATGTAGGAATAGAGAGCATACTGATCAAATGTGCAGATGACATAAAGCTGAGGGGGCATGTGTGATAAGCGTCTGTCCCAAATCTGGACTTTAGCATCCAAAATCTGGGTGCTTACTATGATTCCCCCCAAGCTTGTACCAGCTTGGATCCTATCTCGCTGCCACCAGATAGGATTAAGCTCACACAAAGAGATTCACCCCTCCCTTTGTCTCGTAGCAGTAACTAGAGAAAAACCTCAAACACAAGAGAACAGAGTTGATTCTCCCTCTTTCCCCTATAACTTTTTCCCCGTAGCTTGGTTTCCGTGCGTACCTAGCCCTGGGACAATAGGAAAGTAACCACAGAGCATGGGCTCCCCTCGCCCCTAGCCTGTCACACAGAGGTAACAGAGCTCCGGGCACAGAATTTCCTCTCCCTTTGCCTCACTAGGAAAGAGAAACTCCCACCAGTTTTTAAAAGAAAACTTTATATAAAAAGAAAGAACTTACATATAACAAAACTTGCATTAAGAAACTCAATACAGGATATGGCTTATAAGAAAATAGGATAAACAGTCTGATTTAAAAGATTAGCCAATTAACCAGTCCAGCAGAATCAACACACATGTAATTACAAACCAAAGTACATAACAGCCTATTTACTTTGTTTCCTTTGTACTCACACTTGATAGTAGAATATTAGAAAGAAGATTGGAAGTTAGCAGAAAAGCTGTTTCAATCATAGCTGGGAGAAACAAAAAGACCCCGAGTTTCCAGTTCCCTCCCAGACTTTAAAAAAAATCCAGGTCTCTGATTGGTCCTCTGGTCAGGTGTTTGGTTCCCCCTTTGTTCACCCTTTACAGGTAAAAGAAAATTAACCCTTACCTATCTACTTATGACAGCATGGGGAGGGACTGCCAACACTTTGGAGCAGTGGTACCCAACGCAGTGCCCACGGACGCCATGGCGCCCGCAGGGGCATCTTAATGCACCCGCAATCTGGCCCCCAGGAGACCACCCACCAACATGCTGCCAAATTTCAGCAGCATTTTGGCAGGGACACCTCTCGATGACGCCGCTTGTCATTGCCAAGTGACATTATCAAGAGGCGTCACCCCCGAATTTCGGCGGGGACACCTCTTGCTGACGCTGCTTGTCGCCAAGTGACATCATCCAGAGGCATCGCTCCCAAATTTTGGTGGCGACGCCTCTCGATGATGCTGCTTGCCATCGACAAGTGATGTCATCGAGAGGCGTCACTCCTGAATTTCGGCGGTGATGCCTCTCGATACTGTCACTTGTCGGCGACAAGCGGTGTCATCGAGAGGTGTCGCCGCCGAAATGCCACCAAAATTCGGCGGCATTTCAGCGGGTGCTCCACCGCTGCAGTGATCTTTCAGCTGGCACCCGCCAGCCAAAAAGGTTGGGGACCACTGCTTTGGAGGATAAAGCTAAAATTTAGAGGGATCTTGATAAACTGGAGAACTGAGCTAAAGACAAAAAAATGAAATTCAACAAAGGCAAATGTAAGGTGCTACACTGAGGGAAGAAAAACCAAATGCACGAATACAGAATGGGGGACAACTGGCTTGGCAGCAGCACTGCTGAGAAAGATCTGGGAGTTGTGGTGGATCACAATCTCAACATGAGTCAGCAATGTGATGTTGTGGCAAAAAAAACAATTGCAATTTTGGTTGCATTAACAGATGCATCGCACGGGAGTGATAGTACTGCTCTACTTGGTGCTGGTTAGGCCTCAGCTGGAGTAGTGTGTCCAGTTTTGGTCATCAATGCATAGAAAGGATGTGGAGAAACTGGAAAGGATCCAGAGGTGAGCAACAAAGATGCTCAAAGGGCTGGAATGCAAGTCATATGAGCAAAGGCTGAAGGAACACGGTAGGTTTAGTTTGGAAAAGGGGAGATTAAGAAAGGACATGATAGCGGTCTTCAAATACTGAAAGGCTGCCATAAAAAAATGAAGAAACATTGTTCTCTCTTGCCCCAGAGAGCAAGACAAGAGTCAGTGGGTTCAAACTACAGCACAGCAGATTTAGATTAAATATCAGGAAAAGCTTCCTATCTGTAAGAGCAGTAGGCCAAAGGAACAGAGAGGTTGTGGAAGCTTCTTCACTGGAGGTTTTCAAAAGGTTGGTTTAGACTCAACAAATCTTGCATCTTGGCAGGGTGTTAGACTAGATGACCCTTGCGGTCCCTTCTAACCCTGTGATTCTATGATTGCTGGAACGCACTGCACCCACAGCATTAATGCTAACTCTTAATAGGATGCCATGTTGTGACATCCAAAGAGATTTGTAAAAGGAGCAAAGAGTCCTGTGGCACCTTATAGACTAACAGACGTATTGGAGCATGACCTTTCATGGGTGAATACCCACTTCGTCGGATGCATCCACGAAAGCTCATGCTCCAATACGTCTGTTAGTCTATAAGGTGCCACAGGACTCTTTGCTGCTTTTACAGATCCAGATTAACACGGCTACCCCTCTGATACAAAGAGATTTGTGTGGCTTGAAGCGATGGCTAACATAAAATACTTTTTAAAGAGCCACTCTCTGCCAAATGGCCCCCAGTTTATGGAGCTCTTCCTGCAGCTGGCTACCTAACCAGCTGCAATAAAGAATCAAGAGGTGGCTCCAGGCACCAGCACAGGAAGCAGGTGCTTGAGGCAGCCAATGGAAAGGGGCAGCACATCCAGGTCTTCGGCAGCAATTCAGTGCCGGGTCCCTCGGTCCCTCTCAGAGGGAAGGACTGACTGCCGAATTGCTGCCGAAGAATGAAGCAGCCTGGTAGAGCTGCCGCCGAAATGCTGCCGATCACGGCTTTATCTTTTATTTTTTCTTGGCCGCTTGGGGCGGCAAAAAAGCTGGAGCCGGCCCTGTAAAGAATGAAACAGAAAGGACCAAATCTCAGCATTTCCTGTAATTATGCTTCTCTTTACCTTTATCTCTTTAACATCCTCTATGTATCTGCGCAAAGCTAGTCCCCAGAGTCCCACAAAGTGAGCTGGGTTATACTGGCCATGGCAGGAGAGGCAAGCAAGTACCCAGCCCTGCTGTCTGTTACAACTTCCCTTTAGTGTAGCCGCTGAGCACAGGTGGTGGCTTGGGCTAGGCACATGAGTACAATCCCGCCTGCCCCTGGTATGAGCAGCTAGCTCGAGCCATTGTGGCCAGACTGCTGTTTTAAGCGTGATAGATCAATCAGACTGTAGACACCTCCCAGCTGCAGTGTAGCTACATAAATATCCATTTACATTTTACAAAATAAACCTTGGAGGACTGGAGGGGAAATATTGACCCTTTCCCAACATACCCTCGAAAAGACCGAATCCTGTCTGTGATTCCTCTCGTTAAGATCTCTGCACTGCCAAGCCAATGGAGCTTGACAAAACCCCAAGCCTCCCTACGGGAACTGGCTGAGATAACTGGATTCACGCATGACCTCCAGGGATTTCAGACTAAAGGAAAGAAAGGGCACTGAGTGGCCTGCATCCCACAACTCTATTTCCTAGAGAAGTTAAAGCTTTTTTTGCTGCAAGAGAGATCCTCTTTCATTGCAATGAGAAAACACCGTGTGCATTGGTATTTGACCATCTGGGTAGACAGTCACCCTTTTCTTCAGATTAATGGCCTGCTACAGATTAATGGCCTGCTCTAGATAGGAGATGAGTGCCTTTAACTTCTACCCCAACAGGAGCTGCTTACCACCTAGCACAGTGGTCCCTAACCTTTTTGTCTGGCGGGTGCCAGACGAAGAACCGTGGTGGCGGTGGAGCATCTGCCAAAATGCCGCCAAATTTCTGCGTTGTTTCGGCGGCAACGCCTCTCGATGATGTCACTTGGCGGCAAGTGGCGTCATTGAGAGGCATCACCGCTGAAATGCCGCCGAAATTCGGCAGCATTTCAGTGGATGCTCCACTGCCGGCCAGGACGCGGGCGCATTTAGATGCCCCCACAGGCACCATGGCGCCCGAGGGCACTGCGTTGGGGACCCCTGACCTAGCAGGATTGGGCTCTCAGTCTGTTCCCATTGAAGAGATTCTGAGAAGAGGGTAGTAAGTGTGCTACAAGAACTAGACAGAGTCAATAGTTTTCCCATTAACTATAGAGAGCACAGAGCCGGGCCCTGTCTGCTGTCAGACTGCAGTGACATCAGGGGCTAAATAACCAGAGCTAACATGAAATGAATAGTCAATGAGACATTGATTCTATTATGCACAGAAACATCAAGTGTAAGGTAGTAATTATTTCACTGTATACGAATATAAGCATGGCTGGCAGAGGAATTGTTCGTGGCACAGTTACTGTCTTGTTTTGGAGGTAAATATGCAGCCAATGAAAAGTGGGTATAACCTATCTGGCTAAATACAAAAACAGAATTTACACCATATTCCAAGTTAGTCTGTGAAAGAAAATGTTAAAAATGCATTTGAAGCGTACAATGGCTATATGAAATATGCCATCTCATGCAACGTGCAATGACAGATCTGAACTTTAAATCAAGTTCTGTACAGATGCCTAATTTCTGGTTCAGTAAAAGCCAAATTCATCTTACTATCTATGCCCCATTTCACTTTATTTAGCTGCAGTTTTGCAGCTAGTTGCAATGGTGGCTTAACCCCAGGACGATGCTGCGGGATAGGAGGAGAAAGACTGTCAGAAGAACATGAACTGAGTAATGCTGCCAACATCTTATCACTATGCATCCAATCTGGCCATCAGGACATGGCTGATCAACCATCGGGAATAGCTATGGAAACAGTGGTGGACAAACCCAAGCCTTTATGGAGCTTATAGTTTAGGACAAACTTGCAGCCTTAAAGTCACAGAAGTCACGGACTCTGTGACTTTCCAGGACCTCCATGATTTCTGCAGCGACCGCTACACCTGGCCCTGGGGCAGCGCAGGCAGCCTCTGGGCCAGTCGCACCAGCCGCTGCTGGGGAAGTCTCAGGGCACTGTGGCCCTTTCCCCCAGAAGCAGCAGGAGTTTGGGTGTGGGAGGGGGTAGGGGGTTGGGACAATGGACAGGGTGAGGCAGGCTCTGGGCAGCGCTTACCTCAGGGTGCTCCCCGGAAGCAGCAATATACTCCTTGCTCAGCTATTAGGAAGAGGCATGGCCAGGTAACTCTACATGCTGCCTCTGCCTGCAGGCACCACCCCCACAGCTCCCATTGGCAGTGGTTCCTGGCTAATGGGAGCTGCAGAGCTGGCGGTCTGGCCAGAGGCAGCACACAGAGTGCCTGGCCATGCCTCTGCCTAAGAGCTAAGCAAGGGGGATGTCGCTGCTTCTGGGGAGGCGCGGAGCTGGGTAGGGAGCCTGCCAGTCCCGCCAGCACCAGTGGGGGTTCTGGGCTGCGCTAGGATTGCCAGGCATCTGGTTTTCAACTAGAATGCCCGATCGAAAAGGGACCCTGGCAGCTCTGGTCAGCACCACTGACTGGTCCATTAAATGTCCGGTCGGTGGCACAGTGGGGCTAATGCAGGCTCCCTACCTGCCCTGGTTCCATGCAGCTCCCAGAAGCGCCCAGCATGTCCGGCCCCTAGATTCAGGGATGACCAGGGAAGCTCCGCATGCTGGCTCCGCCCCCAGCACCAGTGGCCAACGGGAGTTGCGGGGGTGGCGCCTGCAGGCGCAGGCAGCATGCACCACAAAGAGCCTCCTGGCTGTACCTCCACGTAGGGGCCAAACATGCCAGCCACTTCCAAGAGTAGCGCGGAGCCAGGGCAGGCAGGGACCCTGCCTTAGCCCTGCTGTGCCACCACCAGGAAAGTCACCTGAGGTAAGCGCTGCCGTCTGGATCCACACCCAAAACCACCTGTCCCAGGTCGGAACCTATTCCTGCACCCTAACTCCCTCCCAGACTCCACACCCCACCCCCTGCCCAACGTTCAGAACCCTCCTGCACCAAACTCTCTCCCAGAGCCCGCACCCCCCTTCCACATCTCAACCACCTACCCAGCCCTGAGCCCTCTCCCGCATTCCAAACCCCTTGGCCCCAGCTCAGACCCGCTCTGCACCCCAAAACCCTGATTCCCAGCCCACCCCAGAGCCATACCCCCTGCCAGAGCCTCACCCTCCCAAACCCCAGCCCCGCCCCAGCTGGAGCCCCCTTTCGCACCTGAAGCCCTCATTTCTGGCCCCACCTGGAGCTCTCACCCAGAGCTGGAGCCTCACCAGTGAAAGTGAATGAGGGTGGGGCAGAGCAAGCGACAGACGGAGGGGAGCTGGGTGAGTGGGGGCAGGCTCAGGGAAGAGGCAAGGCAGGGCGGGGTCTCAAGGAAGTGGGAGCGGGCAAGGGAATTCGTTTTGTGCAGTTAGAAAGTTGGTAGTTTCTAGGCTGTGCACTGCTGCCTGTGCCTCCTCAACACCAGCGGAGGTTCCGGGATGCGTGCCGCTGCCTATGCCCCCGTCATAAATAGATAGCTAAGGGTTAATGTTTCTTCACCTGTAAAGGGTTAACAAAGAGAACCAAACCACTGACCAGAGGACCAATCAGGAAACCAGATTTTTCAAAGCTGAGGGAGGGAATGTTTGGGTCTTTGTCTTTGTCTGGCTCTCAGCTATGAGAGGGGATCTTTTCTATCTTCAAGCTTCTAATCTTCAGTTTCAAAGTTGTAAGTACAAAGGTAGAAAAACAATAGGCTGTTATTGTTTTTTTTGTATTACAATGTGTGTAGTTTGCTGGAATGTTTAAATTGTATCTCTTTTGAATAGCTGTTTATTCATATTTTCTTTTAAGAAATAGCCCTGTGTATTGTCAACCTTATGCAGAGATCATGTTTTATTGTCTTTTTATTTCTTATATAAAGTTTTACTATTAAGACTTGTTTGAGTTTTTCTCTCTGGTAGGCTAAGGACGAAGGGGGAAATTCTCTTTGTGTTAGATCTACGGAGGGTAATCTCTGCAGCATCAGGGAATTGGTGGGAGGGGGAAGAGATAGAATCATTTCTGTTCCTTGTATTTGGTTGTCTCTTTGTGGAAGAAAGGAGACATGCTTCTTGGTATTTGTGATGCAAAGAGGTTGGCCTCAGTACTCTCAGGTTAGCCCGAGAGGAAAGTGCGGTGGGAGGGGAGAGGGGAAGGGAAGTGGGTTATTTCCCTTTGTGGTAAGACTCAGGGCTTCTGAGTCTTGGGTTCCCTCAGGAAGGTTTTGGGGAGACCAGAGGAAGCCAAACCTGAAATTTTGGTTGGTGGCAGCGAGATCAATTCTGAGCTGGTAATAAGGCTCAGAGGGTTCATGGCAGGCACCCAGATTCTGGACGCTAAGGTCCAGATTTGGGGAATGCTTAATGATACCCCCGACTAGTGAGGGCCCGGGCTGTGCACGACTGCCACCTCCCTTCCAGCACCAGCAGGCGTCCCGGGCGGCACACCACTGCCTGCTGTGCCCCCCAGCACCCGTGGTGCCCCTGGGCTGTCCCCCCTGTGCACTCACAGCACCACCGCGGCATCCCCTGGACCGCTCCCCTAGCATCCGGGCACCCCAGGGCTGCCCCCAAGCATCCTGGGCACCCAAGGCTGCCCCGTTCAAGATTTTCTAGGGTTTATGGTAAAAGTCTGGACAGGTCACGGCCATATTTTTTTTACCGCCTGTGACCTGTCCATGATTTTACAGAGAATACCAGTGACTAAACCAGAGCCTTACTTATATTAACCAAGGATCACAAAACCCCCAGACTTCTACACTCAAATGGAACAATGCTCAAAACTAGTGAGGTGACTGAAAACTCATGTATCTCAAACACTTAGAGCTAAATTCATCATTTGAGACTCAATCTTGTCACATTCACCACCCAGGGTCAATGGACTTTTTGCTTTCCCCCAACTATTTCCACAGGACCTTGCAGTCACTCTCCTTTTTCCAAACAAGACATAAAGCTTCTCTTCCAGCTTCTGCCCTAAAGTATAAGGTATAACAGTGGGGTGCGCAGAGTCTGTTTTGGGATCGCTCTGTTCAATACTTCATCAACGACTTAGTGTGCATAGAAAGTATGACTTATTAAGTTTGCAGACGATACCAAACTGGAAGGATGATGCAACTGCTTTGGAGACAGGTCAAAATTCCAAAATGATCTGGACAAATTGGAGAACGCGTCTGAGGTAAACAGGATGAAGTTCATAAAGAAAATGCAAGTGCTTCCACTTAGAGAAGGAACCAATCAGTTTCACACATACAGAATGGGAAGAGACTGTCTAGGAAGGAGTATGCAGAGAGATCTAGCGGGTCATAGTGACCACAAGCTAAATATGAGTCAACAGTGTGAACTGTTCCCAAAATAGCATAATTGTTTATTCTGTCGAAGCATTAACATCGCCGTGTGTTTAACAAGACTACGAGAGTCATTCTTCCCTCCTGCGCGCTGTTAAGGCCTAATTGAGTATTTGTCCATTCCCTGGCATGCTATTCAAGAAGAGTGTGGTAGAAATGGAGATGTCAGCGAAAGGAGCACTAATATATTTAAGGTCTTGATGAACATGACTATGAAGGCTGAAAGAATTGAGGTTCTTGTTTGAAAAGAGAAGACATGAAGGGACATGATTGCATTTTTCAGTATCTAAAAGATGGTGTACTCGTAGTAAGGAAGATAAACTTGTTCACGCTTAGCTCTATGATAGAACAAGAAGCAATAGGCTTAACACTGCCAGCAAGGTGAATTTAGGGCTGGACTTAAGGCAAATTCCTACCTTGCAGGGTTAGTTAAACACTGGAATAATTGCCTAGCTGGTTGTGAATCTCCATCTCTGAAATATTAGAGTACCGGTTAGATAAATGTCTATCAGGGATGGTCTAGACAGTATTTGGTCCTGCCATGAGGGCAAGGGACTGGACTTGATGACCTCTCGAGGTTCCTTCCAGTCCTAGAGTCTATGAATCTATGAATCTATAAAGACAAGAGAGACTGGTGGGAACAGATGAGGAGCAAGAGGAGGGGAGACAGGAAGAAAGATGAGAAGAAAGGCTAACTGTCATGACTTGCAGGTCTCTAACCTGGATCTGCAGGTTTCCTGGGCAGCCTCATGCCCCAACCTCCCCACTGATGACTTACTGGTGTATGCTAGAACCAGGACTCATTGAAACCCAGCTCACTTACCTCTGGGCCCCGACTGTTGGGAGACTGGGGCTCCTGACTGGCCTACTTCCCCTGTTTAAGCCAGAAAGAGGAATACGAAGTCCTAGAATCATAGGACTGGAAGGGACCTCGAGAGGTCATCTAGTCCAGTCCCCTGCACTCATGGCAGGACTAAGTATAACCGGGTTCCATCCTGCCCTGGACTGCATATCCTGCTCCTGTCTCCTGATCTCAATCACCTGGTTTTCTGACTCAGCTTGATTCCTGCTATCTAACTTATAGTTCCTGACCTTCTAGTTCTGAACTCCAGCTGGCAGTGGGGACCTGCACCCACCCCACAAGATAACCACTAGGCCTGACTGCCTATGTCCCAGCCCTGACACTGATAGACAGAATTCCAGCAGGGGACCCATGAAACAAAGTGAGCTAGGGAAGGTTAAAGGACAAAGACAAATGTTGCTGCTCCCTCAAGGCACTGAGATGTGGAGCATGCTGCAGGTAGAAAGAAAGCAGTACTGTTAATTTAGAAGAGGGGCTGCTAAAGAGCAACATCAAGGTTTACTGCTGCTGCAGGGCAGTGGGGGTCATGACCCACCCATCAGGTGAAAAAAGGAGCAAAATGTTTGAATGATAAAAAAAAATAAGAGGTTTTTTAATGTATCGTTTGTCAATCTTCAGGACTGACCTTCTGCAATTTCCACTTAGTGACATTTTGTCAACTACCTCCCATCTTGTTAGCATTCTAAAGTGAGAATTGACTTTGAAAGGGCTACAATATGTCTTCAAATGCACTTATGCAGCGCCTATTTAAGTCAATTGGAGCCATGTCCTTGTAGCTACAGTCCTAAGGGGCTATAATAAAAAACGTTTTTGCTGGGGCTCTTTATTTGGTCCATGGACATGAAGGAGCATAGGAAAAGGTGAGAGTCAGAGAGATGACCTACCTGAAATGGGGTCCCAAGTTGAGTGCTGGAGCAAAGGGCTTGTCCGTGACAATCGTGGTACCAATGCCAACAGCCTGGACTGGGATCACATAGGTATTGCTGTTTTGTATGAACAAGTTCACCTTGTCTTGGAATTTCACCGTGTCATCCAAGTTAGCAATCAGAGTCAGTGATACCTCAGCCTCTGGGGGGACTACACCTTCACTGGGCTCAATCCTCCACAACGAGTGACTGCGAGCCTGCAACAAGATCCAAAAGCTGAGATTAGAATAGAGCCATTGGCCTCAATGTACCCGTGAGGCACTACAGGATATGGTTAAAAGAAAGAGAAAGCAAGGATGGGCAGGGAAAAAGCAGCATCTGAGGCTGAAATGATTTCTTAAGGAACTCTAGGTTTTAATGTGCTAATTCATCACATCTAATAATGAAGACTGAAACCACATGAGGACTGTTGTAATAATCGAGGTCTAGCAGGCCTATGTGACTTGTGAGCCAAACTGTTGGAAAGCAGGTAAAGGTTCATGAATTATTACAATGACCTGTTATATCAAAATTGTTTAAGAAAGATTTGGGAAGGAGACAGAAAGACTGAATTAATGTAAACAGAGACGGTTTACCGATGCCACTCAAGGATTGTGTTGTGTTAAGATCATGCCTGGTAGACAAGAAAAATGTCAGACTGGAAATCAGTGGACTAAAATTGGTGCTTCAGAAATTGGGCCTAATTGGTAGATACAATAATGAGAAGATGGGCTATTCTGCACTTCCTGAGGCCCGTGGAAAGGGAAATGGGGGTGAAACCATCACCAGGGCTGCAACGGAAAGATTTTTTCAAAGACACCAGACCCTGAAACTCATCACACCACCAGTGAGGATCCCAGCCTGATGCATGTGAGTCCTGCTCTGTCTTCCCCTTCCTCATGTGTCCCTTTCTGTCCCCTGTTCTACCCCCACCATGGCTTTTCACCGGATCCCAAAATCAACTGCTCACAAACAGAGAAGAGTTAGTAGGGGAAGCAAAAGTGGATGGGAACCTGGGAGGCAGTGACCATGAGATGATCGAGTTCAGGATCCTGACACAAGGAAGAAAGGAGAGCAACAGAATATGGACCCTGGACTTCAGCAAAGCAGACTTTGACTCTCTCAGGGAGCTGATGGGCAGGATCCCCTGGG